>NW_024090353.1:0-42483 GCF_014356525.2 Nilaparvata lugens
GATGAAGATGATGATTGATTGATTGGAGAGAGGACTCCAAGTCGGTAAGATGTCTGAGTGTCACCCCGACAACTTGGTCAGGATGTCACCAGCTCGAAGTCGAGAGTCTTGTGTACCATGCATGAAACTGTCCCACTCGTATCCTTCACAAATAAATTTATTTCTATGAAACTTTTGCAAAACAGACAATATGTTTTTGAAAAACTATCTCCAAGTTAGCACCAGAGAGAATAGAATATAACCATAGAGTGGCCTTGCCAATACCGGTTCTACAGCGGACTAGTGAGACAAACCCCCCAACTCCTTATGGACCTTCCACGCCCGGCTGGTCTGGTAACCCTATGTTGCACGGGCTTCGTAAATAATTCATAACTCAAGTTCAAATCATCATATTAAAATTAAATTGACTTCTATGGCTTTGTCAAATCATGCTCTACAAGTAATGTGATATACTATTTCATTGTAACTATAATATTTTCTAAGTTATTGTTTACAAATCAAAGTCGTGTATGGTATTTGGTGATTGCGCGCATCTTTATTCTCTTCAATGAATTCTTATGATAGCTTTTAATGGAAGAAGTATTGGATAAAGTTTATAGTACTAGTTAAGATCTTTAATTTTCTTTATGATACCATTAAATTTTTAATAGAAGAACAGCAGATTAATGCGTTGAAGATCGGAAATAATAATTAGCCAAGCATAAAGGCTTTTAATAGGCTTCGTAAATCATCCATAACTCAAGTTCAAATCAGAATATTGAAATAAAATTGAAGTCGATGGCTTTGTGTAATCATACTCTACGAGGATTGTGACTATCATCGTGATTTTTTCATCGTAATTATCATGATTTCTACGTTATTTGTTGACAAATCTAAACATTATAATATTATTTGATATTCGCGTGCATTTTTATTTTCTTCAATAACCTTTTGTGATAGAATTTATGGTTTGAAATGAGAATTAATTAATAGAATTCATTGAACTTATTGAGATCTTTCAATTAATGTATAATTCAGATTCATGCATGTTTAAATACAATGACAAATTTACCTTTCAATTGTTCTCCAGTAATCCAATAATCCAGAAGAAAATGATGTACTCTTCCTAGGTCATGACTTTTGATAAGTTTTCATTCACACAATTTAGTTAAACCATTAGTTTCTATATACATATTATACACTATACACAATATTATTCGAACCACCCTCAATCACTCAAAAATCATTGATTTGATGATTCAATGACTCAAAGTCATTTGTCTTGTGAACAATATTATTGCCCTTTAAAATGAGTTAGTTTTTTGAGTTTTTGCCTTATTTTCTGCTCTTCAATGTTTTCATTTTTGTTCCGAATATATTTTTTTATCCTTATTGAAAAGTAGATTTTGCCTACGGTTTCAATCAACCAGTCCCTATGGTTGTCTTCTTGCAAATCGAAGTGAGGTGAGTCCCGGAAAATATTCAAATCCAAGGAACGCATCAGAAGTTTATTTGTATAATAGCTCATGCTACTTGGTAGTTTTGGCTTCAGGGAGGATATTTTGAAGATGTTTTCGCAAATCTTACAAATTCTGTTTACATCATATGAGGGCTGAACTAAACCACCTCGATTTTTGATTGAAATCAGATTCGTAGATAAATCTATTGGACTATTGGTATTGTTCCTTCTTGTCACTGATGAAACACATTGACAGTAATGACAGTGTCTTGTAGTAAAATTGAAAGATTTGGCTCTGCATCATCCTCGTTCTCTTCTTCATCAGACTCCATAAATTCTTTCAATTCTATGGAATTCAACTTCGGAGTAGTGGAATTTATTTTCTCCTCACTGTCAAATTTGCTTTTCAATCCAAAGCCTAGCAAATTGATATTATCGAGTGGAATAGCATTTCCACTACTCACATTACTCTCGTGGAGATGTTTGTGTACGATAATTTTTCGAAAAATGTGGCAGAACTCGTACGCACTAGGGTTGTCGTTGTTCCCTCCTCTTCTCCTTATGTACCCAAACAATCTCTCCAAATGGTCCTGGCTAATTTTATAGAATGTGACGTAGATTAATAATTTGGTTTCTTTCACAAGTTGTTTGTACATATTTCGCATACTTTCGATACAAATGAGAAACTCAATGAAGCCTGTTCTGCGTGGACCATCCAGAACACATTTTCCTCTGGCATCCTTGAGACTTCTGATATAATTTTCCACCTTCTCAAGAGTAGTGAGAATTTCGTACTCATTGTTTCCATTCATCGCTTGCTTCAAATACTTCTCTTTTATAGTTCTAGAATTGAGAACATCGAACAAGTCATTGAAAATTTTTACGAATTCAATTGTCCCTTCACAATTTTTGAAGCCGTTGATATTCTTAATTCTACAATACTCTAGCGCGTCTGCTACACTTCTACTCAACAATTGCGCAGCCAACTTGACTTTCATTTTCTGATTCTTGTACCAAACATGTTGTTTTTTCAGTTTATTACCCAAGTTGAGTCCTTCAACCTCTTGTAAACTGACCAATTCAGGTTTCGGTATTTTTTCCGGTATTGGTGATGGTATCGGTGAGAGAGTGCGCTTTAAAACGCGTCGTGTACCTGAAGTTGACGGTGTAGGCTGCAAAAGTTTTGGAATTGTGGGAAAAATAGATGGAATAGCATCTTTTTTCAAATAACGCCGAAAAGGGGAATCGTTATTAAAATCACTATCTCTGAAATGTTCACTGCAAATACGACTATGAACTGAAGGTGTCCAGTCCTTTCTCCTTATAGCATGTATCCATTTATTCTTCTTCTCTGGATCGTTTGGGAAACTGTGTAAAGAAATTCGTTTTCCTTTTTCATCTGCCTTTTTAAATCGATTATTACAACCATATGCAACACACATATCACCCACTTTGCCCATTCTGATGTAAGACTCACTCACTCACATTCACTGACATAATCTCATAATTCATATTTTATCCACTATCAACTCATATTCACTGTCAAAACGTCTCGTAACGAAAAAACCGGCACGTTTAGAAACGGCAATGTTCACGGTAAGAAACAGTAATGTTTCACTTGTTTCGAACAAGTTACTTTGAACGATAGAAGTACATGTACACGAAGCTTGAACGGAAGCTTATCGACAACTGAAATCAGACTAGCTGATTTCAACCGAAAATTGCACAGAGTTTCTCGTCTGGAGAAATAATAAATATAGAAAAAATGTCGACATTGGCAGTTTTATTAATGAGAACGTTTCTATGAATACGTGATGTTTACATGAAGTGAGAGAGTATAGAATAATGGTTTATTTGCAAACACTATTCAACTGATATTGGAATGTTTACACAGGGCAAAAGCCTTTTAATAGCCTTCATGCTTGGCTAATTATTACTTCCGATCTTCAACGCATTAATCTGCTGTTCTTTGATCATAAAATTAATGGTAGACATACATAGAATTGGAGATCTCAACTAGTACTATAAACTACTGTACATCCAATACTTTTTCCATCGAAAGCTAACATAAAAATTCATTGAAGAGAATAGAGATGCACGCAATCACCAAATACTAGACAATTTTGAATTGTTAAATAATTTGAAACATATTATAGTTACGATGAAATAGTATACAACATTACTTGTAGAGCATGATTTGACAAAGCCATAGAAGTCAATTTAATTTTAATATTATAATTTGAACTTGAGTTATGAATTATTTACGAAGCCCGTGCAACATAGGATTACCAGACCAGCCGGGCGAGGAAGGTACATAAGGAGTTGGGGGGTATTGTCTCACTCCGCGCTACTGCAAGGCCGCTCTAGTCTATTCTATTCTCTCTGGTTAGCACAGTCTCCAATGAAAGACTCATATTCAAGTTCACTTCATTACAAATGACTTTCCACTCCTAGAACCAAAAGCATATTTTTTAGTACTTGCTGAGCTAAAATATAAAGTTATACTTGTCTCTTTTCTGTTTAGGGCTACTTGTAATTGACCGAGCGAAGTGAGGTCTAAGATTCAAGTCGACGGTTTGGAATTTCTCTTACAGTAATGTTTATATGTTTATATGTATACGGCGAAACGCGGTAATAGAGTTTCATGAAATTTGACAGGTATGTTCCTTTATTAATTGCGCGTCGACGTATACATACGGTTTTTGGAAATTTTGCATTTCAAGGATAATATAAGAGGAAAAAGGAGCCTCCTTCATACGCCAATATAAGAGTAAAAATCAGACTATAGAATTATTCATCATAAATCAGCTGACAAGTGATTACACAGATGTGTGGAGAAGCCAGTCTATTGCTGTATTTCCATAAGGTCTATAGTTTCAATCAGGTACTTGTGGATGAGAATACCGCGTGAAGTCTACTGTTCACAGAACTACTAGTATAAATAGAAATAAAAATCTCAGTATCCTTTTTTGAATTATTTTATCACAACATGTTTCAACATTCATGCCATTTTCAAATAATTCAAAAACGGGAACTGAGATTTTCATTTCTATTTAAAATTTTACTTACTTGCTCACTTGCTCGTCATCATTGATCCTATATGTGAGGTCGAGTTCCACCTCCTCGACCTCCGGTAAAATTTTTAATATTTTGTATCCGTTAAGTGGAGGTTCGACTGTAATAATAATAATAATAATCTAATAATAATTATTATTGAACTACCCAACCATGAGTAATGCACCCTGTCACTTGTAGAAGCCATAGAACTGTCTCATTGTGGGATTTAACATGTTGTTTTAATAGATTTATGTATTGAAATACTTTGAGAAAATGATATACAAGGATAGCAATACCAATGTTAATGTACGACGTGCATAATTGGAATTATATTTATTAAAAACAGTACTTACCGGGATCAATCATTTCCCCTTTTGCTGGAGCACTGGTCCATGTAGTAGTGGCCGAGAGGAGGAGAAGGCCTCCTCCAATTAATGCTGCTTGTAGTCCCCTTTCGCCTCCTCCTCCTCTTCCATGTACTCCTCCTCAATCTCCATCTCATCCGAGAAAACCGAGCTCTGCTTTACTGCTGCATTCTGTTGGCAAAAATGTTACATGGTGAAAAACTGCCACAATGATTATTCTCAATTCACAAATCAAAAAACAAATTTTCCAATCAAATTCAAAAAGCAGGAACAAGATGAAGAAGAAGACGAAGAAGAAGAGGAGGAGGAGGAGGAGGGAACGAAGGAGAATGATGAGGTGGAGAGATGGAGGATGATAAAGAGAAAGAGGAAAAGAAAGATGAAGAAGAATATAAAGAATTTAAAGCTGTGCAAAGGCAGAAATAAACTTTCTACTGGTAATATTTTTCAAAGTTTTTCGATTTTATATCATCAAACTAACAAAATGAAGAAGTTTTCTCAGGAAAACATTTTTTCCGATCATTACTTTTTGAGATATGAGCGCCTAAAGTTTAAATCTTTGGACAGAACATGGATAAATCCATGAAATTTAGAGTATTGATTCTTCATGGTATTGTTGATCTGGTAAAATAAACATTTTCTTGAAATATCAATTTTTGAGAAAGTTATTCAATTTACGAAAAACTACCAAAAAAATATTTTTACAAATTTGGGTAAATATGCTGGTAGCTTTTCCACCACTGGGCATGGATGTTCTTTAATACCTAATGGCATTTCATCCATGTAGCGTTGTACCTCTTGCACTGCTAATGCTGTAGAGCTGTGAGATGTAGGCTTCACTTTCATGGAAGCCTCTTCATAAACGTCCCACTCTGACATTTTTTCTGTCTAGCTTCTGGCTCATGGGTCTCAACATTGGAATTCTGATGACTTTCATCCTCCTCTTTATTTTGGTTTATGAGAGCCGTCTCTAAACCAATTATTCTTTAGAAAGAAAAATAAAAATCTTAGTACCCTTTTTGAAATATTTAATCACAACATGTTTCAGACATTGATGCTATACAACATGTTTCGGACATTGATGCCACAACATGTTCCGACATTGATGCTACAACATGTTTCGGACATTGATGCTACAACATGTTCCGGACATTGATGCCACAACATGTTTCGGACATTGATGCCACAACATGTTTCGGACATTGATGCTACAACATGTTTCGGACATTGATGCTACAACATGTTTCGGACATTGATGCTACAACATGTTTCGGACATTGATGCTACAACATGTTTCGGACATTGATGCTACAACATGTTTCGGACATTGATGCCACAACATGTTTCGGACATTGATGCTACAACATGTTCCGGACATTGATGCCACAACATGTTTCGGACATTGATGCCACATCATGTTTTGGACATTGATGCTACAACATGTTTTGGACATTGATGCTACAACATGTTTCGGACATTGATGCCACAACATGTTTCGGACATTGATGCCACAACATGTTTTGGACATTGATGCTACAACATGTTTTGGACATTGATGCTACAACATGTTTCGGACATTGATGCCACAACATGTTTCGGACATTGATGCTACAACATGTTTTGGACATTGATTCCACAACATGTTTTGGACATTGATGCTACAACATGTTTCGGACATTGATGCCACAACATGTTTCGGACATTGATGCTACAAAATGTTTCGGACATTGATGCCACAACATGTTTCGGACATTGATGCCACAACATGTTGTGATTAAATATTTCAAAAAGGGTACTAAGATTTTTATTTTTCTTTCTATTTCTATAAAAGTAGCCCTATACAGAAAAGAGATAAATTATTATTTGTTTTGTTGATTCCACTGTACTGGCATTTTCAAACATGTAGGCCTAATGTTTGAACCTTGGGTCAAGGAAAGTTATGTTTGAGTTATGCTCTGCTCTAGCATTGGTAGTTTCTTATCAATGCCATCAAGAATTTCTTCAGCACCAATTTTACAATGTCCTCTTCTGAGGAATTATCCATTGTCTTTTTATTGATGTTTTCAGTCCACATGTAATTGGGATCACCTTGCTTGCATTGATCTATTTTTCGGAGCTCATCCATATCTCTTTGGTTACCTCAGCAAGAGGTTCCAAAAGAGAACAAAGCCCTTTACAAATCTTCCATTCTTCACTAGTCAAGGAAGGTAGATCAGTGTCTAGCAGGGCTAGTGTGTGTTGAATTGCTTCTTTCAATAATATTACTCGCTCCAACATGAGTTCCAGCGAGTGACAACATCTTGGAGTAGTCGTTTTGGATTTTTTATGCCAGTTTGTCTTTGATATTTTAAAAGAGTTTGTACCCCAACATTGCTTCTTTTAAAATAAGACACTATTGATTTTATCTTTTTCAAGATATCATAGGCTGGTGCCAATGCAGATTGCACTATTAGATTGATTTTATGAGCATAGCATCCAATGTGATTCCATTTGTGAACCGTTTTCACTGCTTTAACAATATTGGATGCATTGTGTGAAACAACATTCATCAGTGACTGGTTTGAGTTTTTCAGCAAGATTATCAGCTGTATGCGATTCTTGCATCATAGAACAGTCAAATAAAACAATTTCCATTTTAAAATCTTCATCAATATAATGAGCTGTGACAGCCATGAAACTCTCATTTATAGATGAACTCCAACAATCGGTTGTGATGCACACTGAGTTGGCTTTGTTTTCAACTACATTGATCAGTTCAGTCCGTTTTCCTTCATATAATGCAGGAAGTAGTGTGTTGGGAAAATATTTCCTTGATGGGATTTTATATGATAGGATTATTGTTCTTATAAGATATTTAAACCCCTTTGTCCTCCACAGTATTGTAATATCTCTGATAGATCAGCAACTGCTTTTTCTAAAGGGTAATCGTGGTTTGAAATGATGCTATTGTTCACTCTATAAAAGTTTGTTTATTTTATTTTTATTTATTTATTTACAATGCAAATAACACTAATGTAATAAGATTGAAAGATAAAATAATAAGGTAGACCTTGTGCTATTTTTCTTCCAAATTTATAAATAAATAAATGTTTTATTGTAGCAGCAAAAGAGAACGTCAAATGCATTACAACGTCAAATGGTAACAAAAGTAGACACATAAAAAATAAATAGAACTATTAAATAATATAAGTCACAATCGCACACAGGTAAATCATTATAACTAATTCTACACCAAGAAATTTTTCTCTGATCTCAATGTAACAATCAAGTAATAAGGCTATTCCACTTCAAGATTTATTTCGAAAAATTCATCTATTTTATAAATACAATTTTCTGACAAAATTGCTTTCAATTTGTTTTTAATTTTTTTAATCTCTAGGTTCCTGATTGAAGGAGGTAAAAAATTATACAATTTTATCGCTGTATAGATGAATGTTTTTTGAGTCCTGGTGTAATTGAACCTGATTAAACTCAAAGTAGCCCTATTCCTTGTTCCATATGAGTGATATGAACCCAAAGCATCATATAAATGGATATTTTCTTTTATATATAGTAGGCTTTGAAAGATAAACAGTGCAGGAACCGTCATCACACCAAGACGAACAAACCCCTCTCTACAATGAGCTCGGGAAGGGAGTCCACAAATTAGTCTAATGCATGTTTTTTGCATCCTCAGTAGCCTTACACTAGAAAATTCATGACCCCAGAGTAAGGTACCTCGACTCAAATGACTTTGGATGAATGCAAAATAGACCGTTCTCAGTACCTTAGAACTTACACACAGTCTCAATCTGCGTATCAGGAATATGCCTTTACTGATTTTCGACTCAATATTCCTAATGTTTTTCTCCCAATCCAGATTCTCATCAATCATAAATCCTAGAAAATTCACAGAATGACTTACAGCTTCTGTGGTATTTCTTGTCATATAATCTAATTCTAAATCTTGTATTTTGCCTTCATTAATGCATAAACTATTAGCAGTACACCAATCTTGTATAGTTTCTGAAATATTTTTTAATTTGTTTCTCAATACTTCATGTGAATTAGACCTGAGACAGATATTAATGTCATCAGCAAAGAGAAAGCTCTGTACTGATGGATTCGATAAAACATTAGGCAGATCATTCATGTAAATGATGAACAGTATTGGACCAAGAATTGATCCCTGAGGAACACCATGCTTCACAGGTAGATATCCTGACTCTTTTCCATCACAAAAAACCTTTTGAAATCGACCACATAAATACGACTTCATTAGTGACACAGCCTCCTCCTTGAATCCATAAAACTGTAACTTTTTCAATAGAAGAGCATGAGAGACAGTATCGAATAAATCATATAGTCTCACATTGACACATGCTTTATTATCTAGACCAAAAATACAATTACTGATAAAAGAAACAGCTGCCCTAACAGTGCCTAGTCCAGACCTATATCCAAATTGAGAGTCATCAAATAAATTATTTTTCTCGAAATAATTCACAATTTGTTCATTGAGGATGATCTCTAGCAATTTGGACAAAACTGATATGATAGAGATTGGTCTGTAGTTCTCAAAAATTGATTTATCTCCTTTCTTGTATATAGGTAAGACTTTAACCAACTTCAAATCATCAGGAAAAACAGAGTTAATGATACAACAATTTATCAAATGAGTCATAACTACCTTCAAGCTATCTATTCCATACTTTAATACAAAAGAGCTTAATCCATAGACATCCTCACATCTACTGCTACTCATTCTTAAAATAGCTTTTTCAACATCATCTATTTCTACAAGATGGAAGTTGAAGGTAGTGGAAGGTTTTGCAAGTTTATGTAGATAGTGAATTGAATTATTATCACATGGAAGAGCTGAAACTTTTTTGAGAATATCATCGGTTTTTTTAACAAAAAATTCGTTGAACCGTTCAACATCATGCATACCATACTTTTTCTAATCTTTATCAATAAGTTTACTCTCTCTCTTAACAATATTCCATAAAACCTTGGACTTGTTACTGGAATTATTTATCAAATTATCGTTTATCTTTATCCTAGTCTCCCTTACCAATTTATATAATCTTTTTCTACAATTCTTATACTGGTTTTTTATTTCGTTGGATCCTGAACTTCTGTAGAAATCATAAAACAAGGAGCAGTCTTCTTTGAGTGCCCTGATTTCATCATTTGAAACTCTGTTCAACCTTGATTGTTTGAGCTTTCTTCTCACCTGAATATAAGGAAACGCTTGATTAGTCAAGTGGTGTAATGTAATAAGGATAAACCTAACTTTATCATCTATATTCTTCATACAATACATATGCTTCCAATTGATAATTGATAATTCATTGAGAAACCTAATTATATTGGAATCTTTTATTTCTCTAATTTTAATTCGTTCAACATTTGCTAATGCTCGCTTTCCAGTTCTTTCCACACGTGATTTGAGTAGAATTGCCCAATGATCTGAAACTATAGTTCTTATAACATTGCAAGACAAAACTCTATCCTTGAGAGTAACTATATTATCTAGGCAGCTGCTACCCCCATTCTTCGGTCTAGTTATCTCATAAACAGTTGAATATAAGTTGAATGATAGAAAAACATTACTTAGAACAATGGAATCAAGATTATTTTTTTGATATAAAGTCAATATTGAAATCACCGCATAAAATAATATTTGCTTCGAATGAAGACAAGTGCTCCAGTAGGATATTAATTCTATTAATAAAAAGATTGAAGTCCTTGCACATTACATTAGGTCTATACAGAGCTACAACAATAGTATTTATTTCCTCCAAAAGTGAAGCAGTGACTTCAAAAACCTTTTCTATTGACATTTTATCCACTGAATCAATCGGCTTTTGAATGTATGTGTCTCTAACTAAAATCGCACAACCTCCTCTTTTTTTAGTTGGTCTACAATAATAGCTACTTAAATTCAAACCATTTAAACTATACATTTTTATTTCATCTTGGTCCATCCAATGTTCAACCAAACATAAGACATCAATCTCAAGATCTGAAACATAATCATCAACTATAATGAATTTATTAGGAAGACCTTGCACATTCCAAGATAGAATTGATAATTCATCTTGTTTCTTATCTGCTATACTTGAGTTTAACTGTCTGCTATTAATTAAAACCCGATTGTTACATGGATCATTACATGAGAAACCTTTGTGCAACTGATTATCTATAAAAAACAAGAGTTATTACTATTTACATTTGGAGATGTTGGTGATTGGATCTGGCTATCGCAACAATATGAGTTTGAATAATGTTTTTCATGCGATGGTGTGAAAAATTCAGAAGGGGAAATGTGAATGGGATCATCGCTCACTCGGTGGATAGTCAAATTTCTATGATGAAAAGTTGAAGGCGTCTCATCAAGTTCAGTCGCGGGATGTTCTGCAGCCAATGGGGTTGAAGCCGGAGTCGCGTAATCAGGGTCACGGAGTATCGCGTCCTCGTCCACACTGTTACAAGTTTCCATTGACATGGAAGGAGCTCGCTTCAAGAGACTATGATCCATCACAATATTGCAGAATGACTTTCCGAGCAAACGCTTTCCTTTCTTTCCGTAATGCAGGCCATGTCTTGTGAAGTGATACCTTTTCAAGCTGCTACTGCGATTATCGAATATCACAGTTGAGGATCCCATGTAAGAAGATATTCTATTTGAGATAGACGCATTAGCAAAGTGAATGTCATCAATGAGGTGTGGCTCGTCATCTGGAAGGAATTGCGCTGATGATGATATTAGTGTTCAACCCCGCACCTAATATCAAGTCCATTCCCTGCTGTATAGTGAGATGACCTGGCTCATAACTACAAAAATCATTTGAGCCTGCCATCACGATTATGTAATCAGCCTTGGTTAAGTCCTTTACAAATTGCAATCCATTACCGATAACCTGTTTCATTTTCGCTCCTGGCAGACAATAAACGAAAATCCCATAATTAGGAAACAATCTGCTCATAAAATTATGGATATCTCTTCCTTGGCTATCAGCAAGGATTACAATTCTGTTCTTCTCTGATGGTTGCGATGACGATTTTATCGGTTTCCCAGATTTCAAAGACGTGCAAGAGTTACTCCTATGCATCTGAGCCCTTACTTGAATTGTATGTGCACCAACAGGATGCAGTGATTCGTCACTTTTCAGCAATGAGTAACGATTTGACGTCCCTATACTACAGAAACCAGCACCTTGCGATGATCCATGCCTACAAGTTGATTTTGGGGTCTTGAACTCTATTGGAAAAGTTTCCCTCTTTTTTAATAATTCAACCTCATATTGCAAATTTGAAATGTTGTTGGCTGCTTGCTGTGCGTCTCCCTCCAATAAGTTGATAATGGCATCCTTCGATGATATTTCTGATTTTAAATCACTGACAGTGATTTTCGCTGAATTCAGCTTCGCTTTGACCTCTCTTCGTTATACAACGAATCATCCAACTCATTCCTCCTGTTCTTCCGTTCTTGATGTAGTGTTTTTTCCAATGATAAATTTTCAGCTGCTATGTCAGCTAAATGTTTCTTAAGATCATTATTCACCTTAATCGCAGCGTCATAATTATTTAGCAGTGAAGTAATAACTGGAATTATATCTGCAACAGCCTCTTTGGAGAAATTTTTCGAAATCACTTCCAGAGCTGCATGTAAATCGATGGCAATCTCAATCACAGTTTTGTCAATCAGGCCCTCTTTCAGAATATTGGGATTACTCTCCATCTGTGCTATATAAATATTACGCTTATTTCTTGTCATTATTGCACTCTGTATATTATTTACTGTCTAAAATATAACATAGAAGAATAGGAGACGGAAAGAAAGGAGAGGTGAAACGCCTAGAGGGCTTTCAAGGCAGGATGAACTGGTAGCCCCTGAGAGAGAACGGGAGAGGAGAATGGAAGTATGTTTGAAATGGGAAAAATCAACCGTATTACGAAAAACAATTGAGTTTGAATGAACTTATCGCGTAATCGTTGGAATGCTAGTTGAATAGCTGTCCTTATCAGTCAACTGCCAAAAATTCCTCAAAAATGATAAGGGTGTTAACAGTAGTTCTGAACACCTAATATAGTTTGATTTCAACAGAGCTGCTCATTCAAGTTATTTGATACGGAATTACGGAATAAGCCTGATACAAATTTTGCTTTTATCATTAGAAGCACCGCAAACTATATCAATTGGTAACACTGGCGTTTCATAATTCAAAGATACGGAACGTTATTATTGCAACAGATTATCCAATTAGTAACAATGACAAACAATATGATACGCTTGTATTGAGAATCCTTCCTGTATTTTGACCAATGTTGTTGAAAACCTTTTCGAAAGGGATGCAACTAATTACTATTAACAATGCACATTCCACTTACAGTATTATAAAGATTTGAATGACAACCACAATCAAACTCACATACCAGGCTCTGATTCACTAATAAAATTTATAAATTGCTGATGAAGTCACAACGAAAAACTTGAAAAACTTCAGAGCCGACACTCTGCACTTCCACACCATGCAAGCCAGGCTTGCCAACCTTAGGTGACAAAGTCCAAGATAAGGTTAGAATTTCACGTGTACAATTTTTATAAAATGTTGGTCCAAACATTTAATACTATAAATTTTTAATTTAGATGGCTTAAATTGATAAATTAATTAGAAATATTCCACTCAATTACCATATTAACGAATAATATTGAGTTATTCAAGAAATTTGGAACTATTCAAGAAACACAAACTCGTAAACACTGTTCAATTAAAACATTTTTCTAAGATTGTTACATAAATTCTGACTACTCTAAATGCCTAGCCTAATACATAAATTGAAAGAAATTTAGAATCGTTACAATAGCAAAGACCTATCGTTACGCTAGCAAAGTTCGATCGCCCCTTATCATATGGGTAAGATTAATTTTGGGACTCACCCATAATGACGACGTTGAAGAAGTCCATCAACATGATGTTTTGGGTGATCCACACTTCCGAAAATAGTTGGTGCCTGACGATGGACTCTGAGACGCACTCTGATTGTTTCAGCGATTAAAAGAAGAGTGCAGGGAGAGAATGCATTTTTGTCTCCAGGTCCGACTCTTCCTAGGCCTACACGTGGAAACTAGACTACGGCAGGGGGGGGGGGGAAGAAGAGCCGGAAACTGTTGATGGGACGAGTGGATGGAAACTATATTTCCCAGGCTGTGATGCTAGCTAGGCAGTTTCCAACCCTGAGAAAGATCCTTACCTCGTCCATCGGTTAAAAAAATAAATAAATAATTTTATTTCCATCATAAAATTCACTTGACATTTGTTTTAAGTTTTAGAAATTATATGACCACTTTGACAAGTTGTGTGGTCATTGTTAGTAATGTATTTAATTGTAATTACTAAATTGTTAAGACATAGATTAATTTATTTTTTTTTGGAGTTCAGCTCATCACTTTACAGACATTTTAGCGCACGACGTCTGTAGCATCCTGTAAACTTTAATCACTATTCCTAACAAGCCAAGATAACCAGCAAGAAGCAAAAAATCAAATATAACAAGACAACTTACAATTAACAAAAAAAAACAAAGCAACAAACAAGAACAAACCCAAACCGAAGAACAAATGGATTCATGAATTTTTAATCAACATAATCAACTAACTCTAAATAAACAGTAATACAAAAAATTTCAAACCGGGTTAATTCTTAGAACATCAACATCCGTTTGCATCCATAGCCATGCTTTAATTTTCTTTAAAAATTTATTCTTATTATTACATTTCCTGATATCCATTGGCAAACTATTAAAATATTGTGTACCAAGTAACTAAAAGAATTTTTGAAAATCATTGTACTCACTTTTTGAGATCTAAAAAAATTTGAAAACTGCTCGTCTAGTATTATAAATCAAGTTATCTGTACTCGTATTTCCACTTTTTTCATAGAATAATCGCAGAACCCTGAATACAAAAAGATACTGAACCGGCAAGACATTAATTGTTTTATAAAGTGGAAAAGAGCTTTCACGCCTTGGTTTCTTCAGAACTATTCTTATAAAGTGATTTTGAGTAGTTCTAATTGGTTTTATCAACGTTTTAAAGGTTCCACCCCAGCATGTTATGCCATATTGCTGATAACTCTTTCCAGAATTCTTCTTACAACGTGATCCAACTTCTTCCCACCTATTCGTGCCAAGAACTTGACCTGTTTGAAAAAAGGTGGGGTAAATATTATAGAAACAATATATGCAATAAGTACACTCCAAAATAATTATCTTCCAAATATTCATAAACAGATTTTAAAATTCCCGGGCAATCCAGCAATGCCATTATTTAGAATTCGCATTAGTTGCAGTGCCACTGAAATTCAGTCGTGACAACCTGAAACTTCTCAAATTCATCAGTAAAGAGAAAATATGTATTGAAATGATTATCAAAAATAATTTTAAAAATATTAAATATTATTTCCAAATAAATTCATGATGAATAATAATAACATCCCATTATTCATAGACAGGTTTATTTGGATTTTCGCGACTTAATGAATGTACTCATATTATTAATAATTCAATATTCAATTGTATCTAATAATATTAATAATCAATATTTTGTGATATTGTAATAATCAAGTGTTGTCATATTGTAATTACTGTAATATTTACTCAGAAACATGTTGTTACACTTACAGTTATGACATAGTTCTTTAACATCGTGTAGGGTGTCTGTTGGGGGGTTGGTGCCCTCTCAAAGGGCACCAAATAAGAGAGGCCCACCCAGGAATGCCTCCCATCCCCCATCCACTGCACATAGAATGTTATTCGGAAAACATTGTTGGAGCACACTGAAAACAAACATGAAGAAAAAATTAAACTTATTCTGCTTATTGTAAAAAACTAGTGAATATGAATACTGTAATAATCTACTCTAGTTACAATCTACATAAGAAATGAATTGAATCTAATGGCTGATTTCCAACTATTTTTTTAAACACTTTTGAAATTATTTAATGGTCATGGTCATACAGAAGACCATAGACAAAATATCAAATAAGAATATATCTCAAGGTATAGGGCATTTATGTTAACTCAAACTTAGTAGTACATTTTCTAGAAACTATGTGACGCTCTATAATGTGCTAGTCTCTCATAATGTGCTGTTCTTACACTCTCACCCGGTAAGAAAAGTAATAATAGGTAGTAGTCAACAGTATATAAACAGAACATAAACGACCTATACCATAGGCTATCTTCTTCTTATGCTATATTTCTCTATAACAATGGCAGCTTTTATGGAAATATTGATTTCCCCAATTCCAGCTGCTAATCTTTGTTACTATAATCTCTCCTTACTCACTTTACCCCACGGTTAAAATTTAACTAGAAGATTTAACTAGCAGACTGAGAACGCCAGCGTCAGTGGAGATTCTAGTGGAGAAAAATAAATAAATTTCAAAACGGCCTTACAGACAACTATCTTCAAAAGCCCAAATTTTCATGAATTTATGTGTGCGGCCCCTACTTTCATTGAAATATTACTGAAGTGGCCCTTTGGATGAATATTGGCCCAGATTAATACTGCCCCAGAATATTGGTAGGGAGTACTGAAACACCTGTATAACTTGTTGTACACATTAGTTGGTTTTCAATACAATAATCTACTTACAAATATTTGTTCGTTTCCTTCCACTGAAATCCTCTCTTCAAGTTTCAGTACATCCTCATGCGACAAACATGGTAGTGTTGGCATGGAATCTGGAATCATTGACGAATTTTCAGTCCCAGCGGCATTACAGACGATTTTTGGGAGATACTCTTCCAAATACTGTCTCAAAGACAATACTTCACTTTCAAGTTTTGCAAGTTTTCTTGCAACAACAGCAAATCCTGAAAGATTCAATCAATCATAATCTCGGTAATTCCACAAATAAAACACATACCGTAACATACAAAAGTAATATTATTTTTGTCATAGTAGTATGTAATCGACAACAGTTCAATCATATGTGTCGTTTGGTAAATGGCTGTTTACAGAAAATCAAAGATCAGCTGTTCATAACATTTCTAACAAGCTTTTCATAATATTTCCAATAATTAATTACCAAGTTACAATCAGGGTGTTACTATTTTTTGGGACACTGTATATCATGGCCTGTGCATGAACTCCATTTGAAAACTAATAATAAATATATAGCCTAAATGGAAAGTTATCTTGTCAGTATATTTGCCAATTATCTCAATAACCATTGAAGTTACAAACTTCTACTTGGTTCCATTGAATTATTTCTCGGCTAATTTTATATAAGATTCAATTATTTTGGTGTCTCCATAAAGCCCCTGAAAAATAAAAACATATATAGATCTGATGAAAAATGTACAATCTTCCGCCCATGTTTTCTCTCGGTAACAATGCATTTCTGGGGGTATGTCCTGTGGAACATTTTTCACTACTCGATGTCAGGAATCAGCCTGAGAAGTTTGGCACATTCCTCCTGAAACACCCTGTAGATTATAGTAGCTAGAGTGAAATTGCACTATACTCTGTTCACTGAAACAAGTCAGTGAATGGAACAGCTGAGTGAGCTTGTGTGTGTGTCTTTTGTGAGTGTATTGCATGACAGCATATTCACATTTCAGCGTTTGCAATAATATTAATCGCGTAAGTTATAGGCCTACAGCTGGTACGGGTTGAGAAAGAAATTTAGTTATAAATGCCTTTGACTAGGTCATCCAGCTGTTTTCCAATTCACGCACACATACTTTCTATACATGCACTGACTTGCTTTGATGAACAGACCATAATAAAAATACACTTACCAGATTCAGTGACAGTCTTTTCAATTGAAGAGTCTGTCGGTGTCAGTGTTGCAGTTGATGACTTTGGTGTGGAAACTAATGATTGTGAAGAACAGTCTTCCCGTAGCTGATTTGTTGGTGGTGAAGGCGGACGGGGGTAATACTGACATTTGTTTTTGTAGGAAAGATTTTTTTTTGCTCTTTTGCAGGAGTCGTCAGATGAATCATCACTGCTGATGAATAGTTTCTTGCTAGTTTTTCGTCTCTTTCTTCTCCCATCAAGTAATTCATCACCATCCGTTTGTATGTCAGACTCCTTCTCCGCCAATTTCTCTTTCTCACGAGCCTTCAGTAGATCATCTGTAATCAATGACAATATATTATTAATGTACTACTAATGTATTATGATTGAAAATGGGCTCATGCTCCGAAACATGTCTGCAAATAAAATAGTATATTTCGCACCTAGAGCAGAAAATGAGATTTTTCCAGCTCGAAATCGGTTTTCAAGTCCGAGGCCGTAGGCCAAGGACTAGAAAAGATTGAGAGCTGGAAAAACATTTTTGCCCGTGGTGCGAACGATATTTTTCGCCACACTACAGGTATTGCTGACAAAATAAATAAAGAATACAAAATAAAGAATACTCGTTAAGCTATCGTACCTATCTCTTGATTTTAGTGGTAGAAGATTTGCAGTCAGGATTTCAGATTCTTTTAAAATTTCACTTGGAATACCACAGTCATCTTCAAGCATTTTTGAAAATTCGGAATGCACTAATCAACAATAAATAATTGAATAAAACTGGTTGCGAAGCGAATTAGTTTGATTCGAAACTGGAACTAAAATCATGGCGACTTCAGCTTATTATGAAAGTGGACACTCGCCCGATCTAGCGGATGACTTATTAATAATAATTAGCGCATTGTTTCCAGCCATAAGCGGCTGGAAAGAGACAACTTTCTGGCCTAGACCGGAAAAGAAACCCTTTTCTGACGTCGTCTGCAAACAAGGTCTTTCAGATCTACGTAGGGACTGGAAAACAGCTGCTTTCTGTGCAGTGTGGCGAAAATAATTTTTAAAAAAAAGGGTACTGAGTTTTCTGTTTTTACATTATAATGTACTACTGTACAGTGTTTCAGAACTCCATACCAATTTTCAAGAGCATTGTTCCTGGGTAAAAATCATACTTAAATGTCAAATTTAAATTGTCCGGAAGTCCTTGGTTACTCACACAGCTGTCATTTAGTTTTTTACTAAATTTTAACATTTTAAAATTTTATTTCTTGAATAACTCGAAACTCATTGATATTATAAAAAAATTTCAAGAATAACTTTTTCTACCTATTAAATTTAATTAAAAATTGATTAACGCCTTAAGTTTTTGAATTGGATGAGTATTACCAAACTGAGATATGACAGCTTTATTGATATGCTTGCAGCTGAAGTCTACCTCAACAATGCAACAGTCTCCATTTGCTTTGCATGTTATTTTTAAGCGATTTTAGATTATTTTGGGTGAATTTTAAAGACATTGAAAAGGTGTGCAACTAACCTCCAGCGGTCACCTATCAATAAAACTGCCATATCTCAGTTAACATCTTCAGTATGTTTATACGCCCGATGTATCTAAAAAACAGCTCTAAGGCCGGTATTACACGGTGATATTTCTATCATCATAGTTGATAATATGAAACGAGATGAGAATACGAAATCATATTTTCATCTTTTTTCATATGAACAACTATTACAATAGAACTATTACCGTGTAATACCGGCCTAAAGTTTTTGACATAATTTTGAATAAAAGAGGGTTGGAATACAAAAATTAGTGAGAAAGCAGCGGTTCCAGGGGTTTTCTAAGGTTAACTACCTAAAGGTAATGTTTTGACACAAAAATGAAAGTTTTCTCAATCAATCATTTATCTGATTGTCAATGACAATCTATATCTAATAATTAGCAATTCTCTACTCAATTAATTCCTCTATCAATAAATTATACAGTGAAATTACAATGCTATAAAGAACATAAAGCAGGTATTGTAAAGCAATTCTCTTTGAGCACGCATACACCACATACAGCTTTACACTGTCTCGTTTAAAACTACACAAATTAGTTATTCAATTTAGGCCTAAATTAAGCATGACAAATTTATTATGTTAATTTGCAATTGTTCAAGAACATTTTTTTGTCTAATAGAGAAGTTTCATTAAATGGCAGTAAAGTACAGTGTCTTAATTAAAAATCAGTGAACAGCAGTATTCAAATTTCAATTACATGCAATATCATTTACTCACCACAAATGTATAGGCATCGCCTGACCGGAAATAATGTCCACTTTTTTTCGTCAGGTGTTGCGCCTTCAACCAAAGCCTTATGGAATTGTGTAGAAACTTTGAAGGGTGGCCAGAAAACCTCTTTCTTAGCTGGTGTTAGCCATTCCTCCCTCACTACGGCTGTCTGGTTCTCCTCACTGCCCCCAAACTCTATCACAGCATACATTTTTCAAGTTAATAATCAATAGAAATCTGAAAAAGGAAAGTTCAAAATAAATAAAACTAACAGCATATTTATCCTAACCTAGCATAGGCTCTATTTCAAGTTTGCATTTAGAAAGATTTTACTTTGGGCTCTGAGCCAGGTATTGTGCGGCCACTTGTATGAAATGGAAAAATGTCTTGAGCTTAGTCAATAAAGATTAGGCTAAAAAAATTTATATCTTCAACATATTGTGATACAAGTGAGTTGAGTTATTTTTTTTAATGAGCAATAAAAGTGAGTGCTGCATTTATTTTATGATTTTCTTGTCAGAAAGCAAAGAATACCATACCAGTAACACACGCCTACTTGAACAAAAATGCAAAAATGAACTAGCCTAGCCTATAAGTAAGGTTATGCATAAGTAAAATTTAGCTGGAATGCTTGTAGTAAACTACTAAAACGCAGTCAATTTTTGAGATTATATTAGCCTATTATATGAAAGATGGAATATTAATTAGGTACTAGTTCAGTTATTTAACTGTGATTGATAACAATAAAGTTCTATTGTAGGCTATTTGCATCTATAAGATAATGAAGTACATTATTAGGCCTATACGAAATTAATGTAGGCTGGAAATAATAGGAAATGATTTACAAGGTGTAAAATAAGAAACAGGGAGCATATATTTAAAATTTTATCACAAGAAAAAAGTTAAAATAAATAATAAAAGCTATAGCCTACCACGAGGAAACGTTTTTAGGGATGCTCTCCAATGTATCCCACCGAAGACTGTAGGTACTGTGGTAAACAAATAAATAAAGAAGGTGATTTTTTCATGAACTTGGTGAGTCCCAAAAACCTGTCCAATGTTTGTTTCCTTATTTTTTGTGAGAGGCCAGAGGCATAACAATCAATATATCTCCATTTGTAATTTGAGTAATAAAGCTTCAATTCTCAATCGAATATACAATTATACATGTCAACGTTTTTAGAAATATTGAACAGTTTCACGATTCTATGCTATGAAAGCTCAGGGAACTTGGAAAACACCAATTCAAAAAATGTCAATTGTCAATTACGAATAGTGTAATCGGCAGACCTATCTTACACTAATTTTACTGCATTTTCCATAATATATTTTCACTATTTTTTGAATGGGAAATTCGTCATTGCCACCTATGAATAGTCCTATTGATCTTGTTTTTTTTGTAATTCCAGGGGCAGAGGCAGAAGTGAAAAAACAACAGTTGACCATGATTACGGACCGAATGCTCAACGCCCTGACATCAGTGAAAAAGAACTTGTCATTGAGAAAAATAGGTTTTTAGCCTCACTGGTGTTATCAGAAGAGAGCCGTCACCAGTTGGAAAGGAGGACTGTCCTGCAGCATCACTCCGCTGAATGGCTTGAAGAGACACGGAAAAGGATTACTGCATCAAATTTTGGACGAATAAGCAAGAGAAGGCCAAATACCGGATGTGAAAATGTAGTTCGCGAACTATTGTATGGGGGCGGTAAAAATTGTTCAGCAATGGAGTATGGGAGGATGAACGAGGAGGCTGCTCTAAAAAAAGTTAGTGAGATAGCTGGACAAAAATTTTGAAATGTGGGCTATTCATTGATGCCGATTTTCCATTTCTGGCAGCATCGCCGGATGGATTATTAGAAGATGGGCATGGTATTGTGGAGGTCAAATGCCCTCAGACAATAAAGGACCTACTCCGAAGGGAAGCAGCAAAGTTGAAAATATTGAAATTTTGCAAAATTGAAGATACAAATATCGAATTGAACACAAACCATAACTACTACTATCAAATACAGGGACAACTCCACATTACGAAACGTCAGTACTGCTTATTTTGTATATGGTCGCCAAATGGGACAGAAGTTGTTACTGTATACAAAGATGAGCAGTTCTGGAGTTTGAAGATTCTTGAACAAGTGAAAAAATTTTATATGGACTGTGTATTGCCGGAACTTGTTGATCCTCGACACACGCGTTCAATGCCAATTCGAAATCCAGATTGGATTATTGAGGCGCAAGAAGCACATAAGAAGAAATAATGATGACACAAACATAACTGGAAAATAAAAACAAATATTGTCACATACCACTTATTTATTATTAAAACTTACATGAAAGTATTATTAAAGTAATACTTTATTAAAGTAAACTTACATTAAAGTAATGTACCTAGGTTTCATAATGGCCTAGGCTTACATTACTTTAATGTAAGTTTTAATAATAAATAAGTGGTATGTGACAATATTTGTTTTTATTTTCCATTATGGAGAAATACCACAACATCTCCTCAAACACAATCAATTATACAACATAACTATTCTTCCTTTTCTCCTTTTATAGTAGTAGTTATGGTTTGTGTTCAATTCTATATTTGTGTCTTCAATTTTGCAAAATTTCAATATTTTCATTTTAACAAAGTCATTTTTCATTGTTCATTGCACCGGTAAGGGCATTTGTGCAGAGAGAAAAAGAGAAAGAAACGAGTGAGAGCGAGGAGGAGAATGAGAAGATTTAGAACGGAAAGAGTGAGGAGAAGTGGATGGAAAAGAGGGAGAAGAAGAATAAGGGGAAAGAAGGAGGAGAAGGTGAAGGAGGAATGAGAAAAAGATTAAAAAGAAGGAGGAGAAGGTGAAGAAGGAGGAATAGGAGAAGAAAGAGGAGAAGGTGAAGAAGGAGAACAAGAAGAAGTAAGGCTTATTATTCTCAAAATTCACGTAATATTGTTTGAAGACCATCAAAATATTTTATCGTCTTATCTGTCTCAACTTCCGCTGAAATATATATTTAAAATACATAGAAATATATTTTCAATTACTTCTTTTATATTATTTTTTTATTATTAATAATACTTTTTTAGATTAATTTTTCCATTTTAAAACAAGTAATGAGTTTGTACTTCTCGCACACATTTTGTGTTGAGAACACTCACGGAGAAAAGTTTTCTTCTGATATTGATAAATTTGAAGTTGTAGGGTATAATAGTAGCTTCAGTTTCTAGTGTAATAGTAGTTCTAGTAACAGTATAGTGTATATTTATGTGATATTGAATTCCTGGGCTGACTACCTTTAGGATATAATTCAATTATCTTCTGACTTATTGTAGTTTATCAATGTAAATTAATAATTAATCCTATTCTATAAAACTAATTTACATTATCTAGCATGTTTACTTGAAGCTACATAATTTTTCCAACAAATCCGTCTAAATTGATTAAAAAATAGCTGGTGAATGCAGCACTTCTAGAGGCTTTAATGTTCCAAGAAAATGTTTAACTGTTATTTTTATTCTTTTTTCTATTTATTTTATTTATATATTTTCAATTTTATTTATTTATCCATTACTATAATCTTTTTTGTTCTAATCTTTTCCATACTGTAATCATCTTGTTCAAAAGAACAATTTCATTCTTCCCAAACAGGTTCTGTAACCTATGGGTTATTTCCAATTATTTCATTTTATTTGTATATTTATTTATTATTGATTTATTGTTAATGCAAGTTTGATTTATTGTAAACTGTAGCCTATGTATATTGCTATAATGCTAAAAATTCGATTTAGATTTGACTTGAATTGTACAATTGATTGTAGATTACAAAACTAATAATTTTTTCAATGTATTATTTTACGGAAATAAATTTTATTTGAATTTGAATTTGTTTTTTTTTTCAATTCAGAACCTGACAAGAACTTACCTTATTTTTAAATTTACAAATGCCTGTTATGAAAGATTTTTCGTTACTCGCTCATTTACAAGGCCAAGAGTCATCAATATAAATAATTATTTTTGTATAACAGATTTATACATACTGTATAACAGTTATAGGCCTACTGATATAATAGAGAATCTAGCAATGATTTTGTTCAAATTGGTGTGAAATAGGTTGGAATGTTGCATTTCAAGAAAATTATTCATCACATTGGCTTTGTGAGCCAATTATGCTATATGCCAATTTTTATAATGCATTAGTAGCATTTTTATAATATTCCACTAAGGAAATTTCCTGCACTGGATACCTACTCATGGCAATGAGTAATATTACTCATGTCTCCCTCCACAGACTTTTCTTTTCTAGGTTCTCTTGACCTTTCTTTCTGGTGTGCAAGATGTTGGTATTTGTTAAATGTTGTCCCTTGTCTTTTTCATGAAACTTTTATTAGCAAAGGGATGTTTTCCTCATTCAACATGCTAGAAACCATATAAGGGGATAGGGCTAACTTGTTCTAAGAAATGTGAAGACATTCACTCTCTTTTCTGGACTTATTTTATAATAAGATTCAGATAATGAACAGCTTCTTAAAACATTGAATTGAACAAATTTTCAAGATTTATTGAAAGATTAAATACAAGAACAATATAATATGAGGTGTTCTGTTCCTCCACCGACTCCTGTCTATGCACAATGTGTTCGTCAGTTATGCACGGCTTTTTACAGAATGGATACTCTGTGTTCTGTTCCTCCACCAACTCGTGTCTATGCACCACATGTTTGTATGATCCTAGAGGCGTTGAGTTCATTGTCAATACATATCAGAACATTGTCCTTTGCTGTATAACACATCTCGCAGTCTATTGCGAAATTATATAAAAATAATAGCTCTTATATACAATTCAGCTCTTGTATCTTCTGTTCCTCCACCAACTCTCGTCTATGCTCTACACCCAAGTAGCACACTTTGTTGGCCAACAGTAGGTTTTTGGTTGGCAGTGTTGGCAAGAGAAGGGAGATGGTTAGTTGGCAGTCCGTACCATAATCCACGTTGGGCCACTGGCTACTTTGGTTGGTTCTCCCACCTTAGAAATTGGCACCATGAGAGCTGTTGGCCCTCATGTCACTTTGGTTGGTTCACCCTACAGTAAAAATGGAACCATAAGAAACATTGGCCCTCATGTCACTGTAGTTGGCTGACCCAACTTTTTTCTTTTTAAAAGTATTAATCCTGATAATCATTAAAGGACTTAAAAACAAATATAAAAATTTAATTTTACGCAACTTTTGTTCAGTACAATTTTCCCGTCAGGTGCACCATTTAGGAGATATTAGCGGTTTGCACTATTTCCTTTAGGACTTTGAAATAATTTTCAAGTAAATATTTATTTCGCGTGAAATCACTTTATGATCACTTTATAATATGTATAATTGAATTCTAAGCAATATTTGTTCAGTACGATTTTCCCGTCAGATGCACCATTTAGGAGATATTAGCGGTTTTTGCGCTATTTCCTTTAGGACTTTGAAATAATTTTCAAGTAAATATTTATTTGGCGTAAAATCACTTTATGATCACTTCATAATATGTAAAATTAAATTCTAAGCAATATTTGCTCAGTAAGATTTTTCCGTCAAATGCACCGTTCACGAGTTATAGACGTGTTATGATAGATTGTTGGCTGTAATCTAACTTTGGTTGGCTAGCCCAACAATCCTTTTTTTTCTTTTCATCGATTTTTATTTCAAAAGTTTGAAATAAAAATCGATGAAAAGAAAAAAAAAGGATTGTTGGGCTAGCCAACCAAAGTTAGATTACAGCCAACAATCTATCATAACACGTCTATAACTCGTGAACGGTGCATTTGACGGAAAAATCTTACTGAGCAAATATTGCTTAGAATTTAATTTTACATATTATGAAGTGATCATAAAGTGATTTTACGCCAAATAAATATTTACTTGAAAATTATTTCAAAGTCCTAAAAGGAAATAGCGCAAAAACCGCTAATATCTCCTAAATGGTGCATCTGACGGGAAAATCGTACTGAACAAATATTGCTTAGAATTCAATTATACATATTATAAAGTGATCATAAAGTGATTTCACGCGAAATAAATATTTACTTGAAAATTATTTCAAAGTCCTAAAAGGAAATAGTGCAAACCGCTAATATCTCCTAAATGGTGCACCTGACGGGAAAATTGTACTGAACAAAAGTTGCGTAAAATTAAATTTTTATATTTGTTTTTAAGTCCTTTAATGATTATCAGGATTAATACTTTTAAAAAGAAAAAAGTTGGGTCAGCCAACTACAGTGACATGAGGGCCAATGTTTCTTATGGTTCCATTTTTACTGTAGGGTGAACCAACCAAAGTGACATGAGGGCCAACAGCTCTCATGGTGCCAATTTCTAAGGTGGGAGAACCAACCAAAGTAGCCAGTGGCCCAACGTGGATTATGGTACGGACTGCCAACTAACCATCTCCCTTCTCTTGCCAACACTGCCAACCAAAAACCTACTGTTGGCCAACAAAGTGTGCTACTTGGGTGTAGAGCATAGACGAGAGTTGGTGGAGGAACAGAAGATACAAGAGCTGAATTGTATATAAGAGCTATTATTTTTATATAATTTCGCAATAGACTGCGAGATGTGTTATACAGCAAAGGACAATGTTCTGATATGTATTGACAATGAACTCAACGCCTCTAGGATCATACAAACATGTGGTGCATAGACACGAGTTGGTGGAGGAACAGAACACAGAGTATCCATTCTGTAAAAAGCCGTGCATAACTGACGAACACATTGTGCATAGACAGGAGTCGGTGGAGGAACAGAACACCTCATATTATATTGTTCTTGTATTTAATCTTTCAATAAATCTTGAAAATTTGTTCAATTCAATGTTTTAAGAAGCTGTTCATTATCTGAATCTTATTATAAAATAAGTCCAGAAAAGAGAGTGAATGTCTTCACATTTCTTAGAACAAGTTAGCCCTATCCCCTTATATGGTTTCTAGCATGTTGAATGAGGAAAACATCCCTTTGCTAATAAAAGTTTCATGAAAAAGACAAGGGACAACATTTAACAAATACCAACATCTTGCACACCAGAAAGAAAGGTCAAGAGAACCTAGAAAAGAAAAGTCTGTGGAGGGAGACATGAGTAATATTACTCATTGCCATGAGTAGGTATCCAGTGCAGGAAATTTCCTTAGTGGAATATTATAAAAATGCTACTAATGCATTATAAAAATTGGCATATAGCATAATTGGCTCACAAAGCCAATGTGATGAATAATTTTTTTCAAATGTCTAATGTACAATTTCTCCTAGTACCCACAAGCTCAAGGGGTCAGGACGGGGAAGGGAACTCAGACAAGAACAGTCTATTATTTGTGAAATATAGTTCCTGAGATACCACATTTTCAAATGTTGAAATGATTAACATATTATTATTCGTTTAGAAAAATTGTCACTATCATCTGCTCTCACAATTATTATGTTTCTTCACAAGACTGAGAAGATGATGAAGCAAGAGAAAGAGAGATCTTTCAAACAAAAAAGAAAATTGAGAATGTTCAGTGGAGGTCAGTGATCTTGAGTGTGTCAGTCCATAATACCAATTCCAAATTGGAATAATATGAGGGCATTTGGAAATTTGTATTTTTAGTCAGTTCATTCAGAATATTTATTTATGGCGCCATGCGTAAAACTACTACTGATAGTAAAACAGTAGAATTATAATTGATTTACAGCATGTAATTGGGATTTTCGTTTTCTTAATTATTTAGAATTGTAATTGTTTTTTGACAGCTCCTACACTCTGATAAGAGTCTCTGGAAGCTTCTTTAAAATAAAACAAACACTTCTTTACGTACTGAAAACTCAGGAATTAGCTTAGCTGATTTGGGTAGGTGACCGATCATTCACTTTACGCTTGCAGTGCATGCTCAGTAGGTTTAGTAGGGATTTTACTTCACAGCTTCCTAAAATTGAGAAATGATCATTTTTATGTCTATGATAAGCTGATTGATTGCTGGTTCCAGCCATATGATACAATATCATCAAAGTTCCATGATGGCTAAGGTTCATAATAACCTCAATGGCGACAATATATAATTATGACCAATGTAATTATCGACCACTTGCTCTTGCACCGATAACTATTTGAAAATTGTTATGTTTCGAAAACTCTAGTCCTGTCATTATATAAATATTATGCTTTATAAAATACTGGACCTGTTAAGCAGAATGGTATGAAAAATACTAGAAACAGCCTCCCTGAGTTGATTGCCACACACTTGGATATCAATGCTCTCTTGCTGTGAATTCATTATTCAACCTAAAAGAGGAAAAATTAAATATATCAAATCCTAAAAGTGTATATTTGACGTGAGGAAGCAACCTCAAATAATAAAGAATGAAGGCCAAAATACTTCAGTAACATGGTACCAAATTTCAGTCCAAAAAAATGAAAACTATAAATTTTGAATTTAGCTGTATTGGATAAAATTGCGTGCTAAGCTAGGGTATAATTATGCTTTATAAAATACTCCCAAGTAGCACAAAAGGTAGGCCCAACGTTGAAAATTGGTTGTCATCCTCAGTTGGCCTGTGGTTTGAATTGGCACTCTTGCCAACAGTTGGCCAACCAACCTTATAACAATGTTGGGCCATCAAAAGTGTATATATGATGGGCCAACAACCAGTTCACTTACATTGGGCCAACATAAGATATTACATTGGGCCAACCAATTGACAATGTTGCATTTAAATATTATTTGCAGGTATATAGGTACCTGCAGTAGAATTAATCCAATTTGACAGATGGTGAGTGACAGTTATTTATTCAAAGATGTCAGGACAGTCTGGTAAATTGGATTAATTCTACTGCAGTCTTACGTACATACCTGCAAATAATATTTAAATACAGTAACCTTAGACCAATATATTTAGAGACTCATGTACATCCCTCACAGACTGCTCTCTGACTGCATGAACAGTCATATAAATAAATTTTTTTTCAAATCCGTTTTGCAGTAATGCGCCCTCAATAATTATTATAAGTTTACTATTTTAAAGGTAGATATTAACGTACAATAAAACAATTATGATTTCATACTTACTTTTAATGTGAAATAATATAATATGCGTGGTACAACATTGATAAATTTCAAAATAATATTTTATCTTGAAAAAAAAAAACAAATATACAAAGATTAATACAGGGAACATAATTCAAGGTTCAAAAATTGACTATGGCAATGGTTTTCGCCATTCATTTTCACTTAAAATTACAAATCAATTATGTATCACATGACACATTGTTCTATTTGAAAAATTACATTACAACTGCATTTACATTACAATTACATTTGATAAATTACAGATGGAAAAATGAGAAATTGCATTTGTTCAAATGCTAATGAATAAATAATTATTAGTGAACGATAATTCAAAGTTAAATGCTGTAAACCACCCGAAGACTTCTGCTACTGCAAATATTGACAACAGGATGAACGGCTGGAACGAAATTCGATGAGAGCTACTATCCAAAAATTATTTGCAAGTCCTGCATGATGTAATAATTTTTGGATAGAAGCTGTTATCAAATTTCCATCTATATGTTCACCCTGTCGTCAATATTTGCAGAAGCAGAAGTCTGGTTTACAGAATGTACTTTGGATTTTCGTTTAATAATGATACATTATAAATCACCTTGAATTCTTCATTGCACAAAAAGGGAAACAATAAAATGATTTTGTACCTCTTGAGATAAAATTAGGCAAAATGATACATTTCTTAGATAAATCCTTCAGTGAAACAACTCTTCCTGACTTGAGGTCACCTACAATATAAAAATGCTTAGCTTACTACTTTTTAGAGGTTTACAATAAAAGTCACCTCTTTTCATGAACACATCACAATTGAGAAGATAATTACTAGAATTATTCAAATCTTTCTCAATAGACTTCACAATAACTACATCATTACTTTTGGTCAAAAACAGGCATCAGACAAAGCTGTTCCAACAATACAGTTATTATCTGGTAGTGATACATACTCAATTTCCCATTTTTTCTTGCTAGAAGTTTTTTTTTGTATTTTTCAATTCATCAAACAGTTTTTGTTCTGCTAGTCGTTTGGCTACCTGCTGCAATGGATTACTTGGACCACGGACCATTTGTTTTATGGTAGACATATAGTTTTCAAATGGAAATACAGAGAAGTTATCCAAGCATCCAAAGTTAACCACATCATTTGATAAATGTAAAAGATTATGAACATTATAACTAAATTTTCCCTGCTGTAACAAGAAGGGTTGTGTTTAACAAAACAATGAAGCAGTTCATTTGCATAATTTATCCAATCGATATTTCTACTGAATTCACATGTCAATATATACACAGCAGAATGCAAAATAAGGAAATGGTCATAGATTTCTTTGGGCAACACATTTTGCAAGACAACTGGACCTAAGTAGAGGATAAAGGATCTAAACTCAGTTGCTTTCCAATACTTGAAAAGTTTCAATGGCCGTGGTCGCCTTGAAAATCTTTAGGGTAATGATATTTACTTATAACTGATAATCTTACAGAAACTGTCTCATTGAATCAGCACTGAGTTTACATTTCTTTGGACCTTTTTCTACCCAACAACGAACAAGTTTTTTTACAACCCCAAGGCAAATGAGATGTAAGTAATCAAGTGGGACTTGAGTAACTAAGCCTAAATCAAGTTTAGTAAGAACACTTTCCTCTTTTTGATGGTCCTCATAAAGAAGTTGATTGAACTCTGTATCAGTTCTAAGAATAGTGTTTTTGTCATAATTCCAATAGTCCTCCCCAAATAAGTTCCTTCCTGAGTACATTTCTCACATCCGTTCAGAGAGTTGTGTCAACTATACATTTAACAAATGATCTCGCTGGAGCATCAGCAACTATACAACATACTCAAAAGAAATACTTTATCCAGATATGTAAGTCCATTTATCTCTAAGCTGAGACATTCATCCACAAAGGGTTTCAAAAATCATTAGCACTGGAAGGTTTAGAATCATCATGATATAAACCTATGACCATTGGTGTTTGGTCTACTGACTGGTCAAGGATACACAGCAATGGCCAAAATGATTTAGTTGTACTGTTATGCAATGGCAAGTCATCTACATTAACAGATACAGACAAAAATCGTTCAAGTGGAATACTCTTATTGGCTAATTTTTCTGTAATTCACAACAAAGTTGAAATCATTTTATCTTACATTTCATCATATTAGGCTCGGTTGCACAAAAACCTGTTAAATTTTACCCGTGATTAAATGAGACACAAGAAACAATAAGAAAGGCCTGTATTATTAAAAAAAAACAAACATATTTTCTGATTGCTTCTTGTAGCATTTGATCATTATTAAAATTTAACAGGAATTTGTGCAACATGGCCATAATATTTAGGTACCAAACTTGTTAATATAAACTTGATACTAGCTTGGTACCGAGCTAGGCGTTGGTTAATATAAACCTAAACTGTGTACATATGATGTTTTTACATAAATAAAATGTTTTTACATTTTACATATGATGTTTTCACATAAATAAAATGTAAATCTGTCTTACAAGTTATTAAGAGCAATATGAATAAATATATTGAAATCTCTGTATTTTAGCTTCTTCAGTTTGTTCAAAAAAATTATGGCATATGGTGTTAATTTAAAGGTTTACAATAAATACTAGAGATTTTATGATAATATGCTCAATATTATTCATTCAAGTGAATATTTTTTCTCACAAATCTGCTCTGTGTTACAAATTATTTATAGCAAAAAAAAATATCGTAACTTTTTTTTTCTTTTTTTTTGTGTAGTTGAGAAGTTGATATTGTGGTAATTATTCATATTGAATGAAAAAGACAATATTTTTTCTCACAAATCTGCTCTGTGTTACAAATTATTTATAGCAAAAAAAATATCGTAACTTTTTTTTTCTTTTTTTTTGTGTAGTTGAGAAGTTGATATTGTGGTAATTATTCATATTGAATGAAAAAGACAATTTGTTAGTTCTTAAATACTAACCCTGAATTAGCCCTACAAATAACATTTTTCTCTAATCCGAAATAAACAAAGATCCTCCATTCATACACAACATCAACAGTTCTTGGAACAAAGTGCGTGCATCAAGTGGCAGAGTTGGATGGTGTGGTTTGAAATATGTAGAATATCTGTAAGTGCACAATTAGTGATATTATGTTTTTGAGACCAAACACATAGCTGTTGTTGCAGATTACTTGAATTAGTGTCCCTATTGTCAGAATAATTTGAAACATCACTGAAACTACTACTTATACTACTATCAGAACTGGAACTGTATGGAAAACTTTCTTTACTTCCTGATAATTATCAAATTGATTTGAGATATCAAGTGAGTTATCATGGGATTCATGAGTGCTATTTTCAGATTGAACACAATTTGCAACAGGAGTGCACAATTCAAGTAACTGTTGTTTGATTTTTTGTTTTACTTTTGCTAACTTTCTGTAATTAGTTCTTTTTGATAAACCATGGTATTTTTTACTGTCTCTGCTGGTCCTGGTGATCTTGTCTTGCCTTGTCCTTTCGTCTTTGCTCTTGTCCTCCATTTCGATCCTTCGAAAATCTAAAACAATTTGCAATGTTGGTATTTATTTCATCATCCGTAGCACTTGATAAGTTTTTTGTTTCCTTACAGCACCTGAAAACAAATCATTAGATAAAATATAAGTTTATCAAATTAGAAGTTATCTGGGACATATTCTGCATATATAGATTTACAAAGTTAAAGTTTGTTGTTGATTTATTCAGATATCAAAAAGGCCAGGTTCAATGTTGAAATGACTACAATATATCTGTTAAAACCACTTGGAAGTTGGAAACTACAGTAGTTATTGGAATATTTTACACAATATGCTGAAAAACAAGCTGTTTCAAATTTAAAGTGATATAACTTGATAATCTGGATAATAAACTAGCATTTTAGATTGCTAGATTGGTTTGAGAATTGATTCCAGATATAAACCAGATATGGGGTCTCCTCCCTCGAACTCTTTTAACATTATGCAGGAATTACATTTTTGGCACCTTTTCATAATCAGGAAGGTGAGCGTGCTCAAACACCCCTGACAGGAAGATGGAGGCATTTTCTCCAGCCGCATCCACGCCTTTGCTGGACACCGTGAGTGCAAATCAAGTATCTGTGTCAAGAAGAAATTAGTAATAAAATGTTATGAGCTAGTACACAATCAATAGTGATCGAGTCAGATTCATAAAATCAATTTCTATATGATAATACTATTCATTTATGTTTGATTAAGTTTGTATAGTGAATATTGATGCTGTGGGAATGTTCCATATTTTTTATTAAAATGAAGTCAATTTTTTGCCAACATTTCAAGTCTCTTCAATTATCTATTTTTATTCTATTTCATTTTAATATATTTCATTCAGTGACCTCCTATAAAGGAGGAGTATAAGGATTCATCGAATCGTTCCTAAAATTTAGTTTTCCTCATGTAACTAATGAATAGCTAGAGTTGGAGTTGATTGTCTGGTGCTGGCGAAATGATCATAGAATTTGTGAATGGAATATATAAAAGCAATGCTTCATCACCAGCTCTCTCTTCAATATCGGCATGTGCCGATATCTTTGGCATATCTATAACCAGAAATTGCTCATTTAAGTATAGGATGCATGAGAGGGTTTATCACTCGAAGTGATCCTACCTCTCCAGGGCTTCTTCTATTGCAGCATTCATTCAGTCTGTGGGGAATTTTTAATGCTGCCAGCTTCATGGGATTTTCTATGATTAAGTTTGTAGTGTGAATGTTGATGTGTAATGGATTGTTAATGAAATTGCTCCTATAGAATGCATGAGAGGGTTTATCACTCGAAGTGATCCTCCTCTCAGGGCTTCTTCTATTGCAGTATTCATGCCATCCTATTCAGTCTTATCTATCATGTTGTTATCCTTCCTTTTCAATGGCATTTTCACTATTATAAACCTGTATACCCACAAGATTACTGCCAGTTTAGTAAAAGTAGACCATCAGGTTTGGGTGCTCATCTGCCACTAGTCTATTGGCAAAGATCATTGCATTCATACACCAGACCCACCCAAAGCGGGTCAATGCTGTTTCAATTTTATTTTTTTTCTTCAATAATAATTTTGAGTTGTGATTTTGATAATTAAGAACAAAAGAAATTTGTTGCATTTTAGGATGTGAAAATAACAACTTTACAGTTGATGTAGCAAGTGACATGAACATAGATGTTTACGATTTTCCTACAGAACTTGACAGGAAGACAGTATGGATAATGTTTATTTTGGACTAAAATTTTATAAAAATTGTACATGTTTAATTCTAACCTTATCTTGGACTTTGTCACCTATAAATTTGGAAGAAAAATAGCACAACGACTACCTTATTATGTTATATGCCAATGTTATTACATTATTATCATTTGCATTGTAAATGAATAGATAAATATAATTTGCAACGTTTGGATTTCTTGGGTAAGTACAATTATTAAAAATGATTATCCACATCTATTGACCATTATGTTGAAAATTGATTATTCAAGAGGTGGCTCTGAAACTACCAGAATTATAACTGTACCTGGTAAACTTGTACCTACCAGTAACTTATGGTGTTCCAATTTTGGGGAGTTGTAATTTAAAATAGCTTGCTATCAATACTCAAGCGAATACTTGCAAGTATTGATAGCAAGCTATTTGAAATTTCCTAAAATCCTAGTTATCCCCATCATGATGTTTGCTGCAAGAAATCTTGACATCTCATTCATGTTTGAACCTTGTATATCTCCCCCGCCAGCTTTTTTAACTGCATACAGGTTTGAGTTTCATACACTATATGCTCTATCAATGAATCTGGAAACAAGCACTTGAAAACGTCCAATGGAGTATTGACAGTGTATGGCTCAGCACATCAAAAAATAGGATGCCATGTTATAGTCTGGTCGCACACATAGATGTTGTTCCTGCGAAATTGGAGAATGACTCTAGATCAGTCAATGTGGGTTCAATGATTGCAAATTTATTTTTAAATTGTAGAAAATATTCTGCACCAAAATTTGAGATCAAATTGATAGTTTTTGAACCTGTATTGACCGAGCTGGAGTTATTTTCCCACTTGCCTAAGTGAATTCATATCCTTTTCTAGAAATCTTGTAACTGGAAGAGGGCAATCTCCAGGATTTGCCTGGAGCATCTCCATCCAAGCAATAAAGAAAGATATTTCGCTTTTCGGTTGTGAACTGTTTTGAATTAATCAAGACAGGTTACACACTGTATTCAAATTATATCGCTTTGAGAGCACCGGCATTCATGTTGTGCACATTTTCAAATTTCAGTCCAAAACAAAAATTAAAACTATAAATTTTGAATTTAGCTGTATTGATAAAATCGCTAATAAAATTGCGTGCTAAGCAAGGGTATAATTATGCTTTATAAAATACTGGACCTGTTAAGCAGAATGGTATGAAAATACTGGAAACAGCCTCCATGAGTTGATTGCCACACACTTGGATATCAATGCTCTCTTGCTGCGCATCATTGTTCAACCTAACAGAGAAAAAATTAAATATATCAATCCTAAAAGTGTATATTTGGCGTTAGTCACTTGTGTGCTAAGCAAGGGTATAATTTTGCTTATAAAATACTGGACCTGTTAAGGTTGTGAATTCAAAATTTTTTTTATTTTATTATTTTTTTTCTTTTCTAATCTATTGGACAGGTTCTTAGGACATAATCTATGCAATTAGAATATTTTTATCAGCTTCTGTTAGCTAACAATAGGGCTTCAAAAGTCATTTTTTTGAGGCAGATGGTACACATGCCCTACAAAAACTACTGATCAGAAAAATTTGAGAAAAATATGCAAGTCTCCTATTTAATAAAGCAAAAATCAGGTCAACTTTTTTTGAAAATCTGAAAAAAAAAATTTTTTGCTTTCGGGATTACCTCTTTTCTTCTTACTTCTACTTTGCAGATTCATCAACTCGAACTTTTCTAACGAACGCTTTCTCTTTCTGTTGCCACGGTTTGCGAGCTTTGCTTCAGCCAGATCATGAGTAAGGATCTCCAGTATCAAAATTCTTTCCTCCTCAGAATACATACGGTAGTTGTCAAAAGTAACGGCTTGATAGAATTGCCGCATGATACCATTAGTACACTTGTTGCTTCTGAACACCAGCCTCTTGAACAATCCAGCGGTTGGTCTAGTCACAAAGGGTCCTTCGTGCTTTTTCATAAGATCAAGAATAGCTCGAAAATTCACTCCAGGTACGATGGGTCTAACTTCATTCTTATTGGTTTTACGCTCATAAGCCACCAAAGACATCAATTCACTCTCATCCATACTCTCATCTTCACTTGTGGTGTTGGTTGGATTTTGATCAGTTATTTCAGCTGCCTGGTCAGGGGACGTAGTTTCCAGGATTTCAAATTCAGTACTCACTATCTGTGGTCCAGGGGAATGTTCCCCTTGTTCAGGGATTGCAGGGTCAGACTGCAGCGCATCCTGGTCTCTGAATCTATCTTTAAGGGCGTGCTCTACCAAATCTAGATTCTCTCATTATACATACCAAGTTCATTATGTCTAACACTCAAACCTGAGCGGAGCATGCCATCTTTGTAAAACTGTTCGAAATCAAGAATTTCAACTCCAAATTTTGAATAAGCATATCACGGAACTCACTGAAAAATGTTGATGTACGAATTTCATCAGTATACAAATTCTTATTTTCAGATTGTATGGCAGTTTCCTACTGGAACGTACAAATCTTTGCCACACAATTCATCAGCGAACATCTTTTCTAAAACTTGACCATAAGATGTCGCACTAGCCAGCACTTTAGCTGTATGTCGGATGAGCATCAGCGTTGATACCAACCATACACCCTTCCAGCGTGTAAAATTTTTCCTAGGTTTTACCACCACTTGGGCTACCTGAAAAGTATCGGGATCTCCTAGCATTGGGAGAAGACCCGAAAATCTCGAAACAAAATTTTCCATTTAAGCCTAAATTTTGCAGTGTAACACACGACTGTAAAAATAGCCTCACGAATTGCACCATTGTACTCCTGAAGAATGGAAGAACCGCTTCTACATAGTCTTCGGGGGGGGAAGAAGGGCAGGATGCCAGAGGTCTGTTGTTAGAATGGTATATGATCATATCGAGGGAGATTTTCAACCCGATTATGCACTTTTCACTACATCATAGGGCGACAAAGTGATGTACACTATAAATACCTCATTGCACTACAACCCGGACCATCTTCTCTACTTCAAATTCATTGGGAGGGTGAATTTGCAAAAGAAATCTATGACAACAAACTTCTCGATGCTACTTTACTCGTTCCTTCTACAAGCATATTCTGGATAATCTGGTCAAGTACAGAGATATGCAAAGTGAGGATTACACTTTCTACAAAAGTCTCGCCTACTTGAAGAAAACCATATCTCTAGCATTGGATATGATTAGACATTCAGTGCAGAGGTGCGAGGGTTTGGAGTGACTGAGGTGAGGGAACTGAAACCAGATGGACAAAAAACATAATCACTGAAGAGAGAACAAGCTCGAGTACATACATCTGGTTGTCAGATGAAAATGATTGGAGCCATCCACAAGCAACTCGATGCTTTCTTCGAAAGATTTTACGACATTATTCCCAACCGACTGATGGTATTTTCAACAAACAGGAACTTGAATTGCTCATTTTCGACCTACCAATCTTCATCAATGATCTCAAAGCAAACACTGAGTATTACAATTACCAGCACAGCTCCCTCCAGATTCAATGTTTCTGGAGAGCCCTACATGAATTCAACCTAGCTGAAAAGGCAAAGTTCCTTCAGCCCGTGACCGGTACATCGAAAGTACATCAAACGTCTCTGAAAATAAAAAGACTGCAAGGTCCATTCTCTGGAGCTACTTCTTTGCAGTGATCCAAATATAGCTTATAAATAATGCCCATGTTCAGTGAGGGTGACAAGTAGAGTCTATGTGGGTTTTTGTTACAAGAATAGTGGGATTGTAAGCTGGAAATAGCTTAATGAAGTTTCTAAGATGATCTCTATAGATGTTGGTGTCTTAGGAGGATGAATGTCTCCTCGCAGGTCCTCAGGAGTATTTTCTTGATAGCAGTTGCAATTCTCTGGTCGGAGATTCTTATGTGTGCTTTAAAAACGTTCTTACACACTTCTCTGTCATTCCCATTGCCATCTTTAAAAAAGTAGTGGCAAGGAAAAACTTCTTTTACTCTGATCATTCTTAAGCAGAATCCTGTTAAGCAGAATGGTATGAAAAATAGGGAAACAGCCTCCCTGAGTTGATTGCCACACACTTGGATATCAATGCTTTCTTGTTGTGCATTCATTATTCAACCAAAAAGAGAAAAAAATAACAACCAAATTGTATAATTATGCTTTATAAAATACTGGACCTGTTAAGCAGAATGGTATGAAAAATACTGGAAACAGCCTCCATGAGTTGTTGCCACACACTGAATTTCAATGCTCTCTTGCTGCGCATTCATTGTTCAACCAAAAAGAGAAAAAATTAAATATATCAAAACCTGAAAATGTTATTTGATGTGAGTCACTTGTGTGATACCTGTTTCAATCAACTGGACTTGCCAGTGGACAGTCAGAAGCTGCGAAACAATCAATTCTATATGATAATACTATTCATTTATGTTTGATTAAGTTGTATAGTGTATTTAATGGAGTGGGAATGTTCCATATTTTTATCAAAATGAAGTCAATTTTTTGCCAACATTTCAAGTCTCTTCAATTATCTTTTTTTTAGAAGTGTATATTGATGTGAGTCACTTGTGTGCTAAGCACGGCTATAATTATGCTTTATAAAATACTGGACCTGTTAAGCAGAATGGTATGAAAAATACTGGAAACAGCCTCCGTGAGTTGATTGCCACAAACTTGGATATCAATACTCTCTTGCTGCGCATTCATTGTTCAACCTAACAGAGAAAAAATTAAATATATCAATCCTAAAAGTGTATATTTGGCATTAGTCACTTGTGTGCTAAGCAGGGTATAATTTTGCTTTATAAAATACTGGAACCTGTTAAGGTGTGTGCATTCAAAATTTTTTTTTTTTTTTTTTTTCTTCTCTCTAATCTATTGACCTTTTCTTAGGACATAATCTATGCATTAGAATATTTTTATCAGCTTCTGTTAGCTAACAATAGGGCTTCAAAGTCATTTTTTTGAGGCAGATGGTACACATGCCCTACAAAAACTACTGATCAGAAAAATTTAGAAAAATATGCAGTCTCCTATTTAATAAAGCAAAAATCAGGTCAACTTTGTTTTTGAAAATCTGAAAAAAAAAATTTTTTGCTTTCGGATTACCTCTTTTCTTCTTACTTCTACTTTGCAGATTCATCAACTCGAACTTTTCAAACGACGCTTTCTCTTTCTGTTGCCACGGTTTGCGAGCTTTGCTTCTCAGCCAGATCATGAGTAAGGATCTCAGTATCAAACTTCTTTCCTCCTCAGAATACATACGGTAGTTTCAAAAGTAACGGCTTGATAGAATTGCCGCATGATACCATTAGTACACTTGTTGCTTCTGAAACGCAGCCTCTTGAACAATCCACGGTTGGTCTAGTCACAACGGGCCTTCGTGCTTTTTCATAAGATCAAGAATAGCTCGTAAATTCACTCCAGGTACGACGGGTCTAACTTCATTCTTATTGGTTTACGCTCATAAGCCACCAAAGACATCAATTCACTCTCATCCATACTCTCATCTTCACTTGTGGTGTTGTTTGGATTTTGATCGGTTATTTCAGCTGCCTGGTAGGGGACGTAGTTTCCAGGATTTCAGATTCAGTACTCACTATCTGTGGTCCAGGGGAATGTTCACCTTGTTCAGGGATTGCAGGGTCAGACTGCAGCGCATCCTGGTCTCTGAATCTATCTTAAGGGCACGTGCTCTACCAAATCTAGATTCTCTTCATTTACATACCAAGTTCATTATGCTAACACTCGAACCTGAGCGGAGCATGCCTCTTTGTAAAACTGTTCGAATCAAGAATTTCAACTCCAAATTTGAATAAGCATTATCACGGAACTCACTGAAAAATGTTGATGTACGAATTTCATCAGAATACAAATTCTTTTTTTCAGATTGTATTGGCAGTTTCCTACTGAACGTACAAATCTTTGCCACACAATTCATCAGCGAACATCTTTTTCTAAAACTTGACCATAAGATACGCACTAGCCAGCACTTTAGCTGTATGCGGATGAGCATCAGCGTTGATACCAAACCATACACCTTCCAGCGTGGTAAAATTTTTCCTAGGTTTTTACCAACCACTTGGGCTACCTGAAAAAGTATCGGGATCTCCTAGCATTGGGAGGAAGACCCGAAAATCTCGAAACAAATTTTCCATTTTAAGCCTAAATTTTGCCAGCGTAACACCGACTGTAAAAATAGCCTCACGAATTGCACCATTGTACTCCTGAAGAATGGAAGAACCGCTTCTACATAGTCTTCGAAGGGGAAGAAGGGCAGAGATCCAGAGGTCTGTTGTTAGAATGGTATATGATCATATCGAGGGAGATTTTCAACCCGGATTATGCACTTTTCACTACATCATAGGCGACAAGTGATGTACCACTATAAATACCTCATGCACTACAACCCGGACCACTCTCTACTTCAAATTCATTGGGAGGGTGAATTTGCAAAAGAAATCTATGACAACAAACTTCTCGATTGCTACTTTACACTCGTGCCTTCTACAAGCATATTCTGATAATCTGGTCAAGTACAGAGATATGCAAAGTGAGGATTACACTTTCTACAAAAGTCTCGCCTACTTGAGAAAAACCATATCTCTAGCATTGGATAGATTAGACATTCAGTGCAGAGGTGCGAGGAGTTGGAGTGACTGAGGTGAGGGAACTGAAACCAGATGGACAAAAACATACCATCACTGAAGAGAACAAGCTCGAGTACATACATCTGGTTTGTCAGATGAAAATGATTGGAGCATCCGCAAGCAACTGGATGCTTTCTTCGAAGGATTTTACGACATCATTCCCAACCGATGATGGGTAATTTCAACAAACAGGAACTCGAATTGCTCATTTGACCTCCTACCCAATCTTCATCAATGATCTCAAAGCAAACACTGAGTATTACAATTACCAGCACAGCTCCCTCCAGATTCAATGGTTCTGGAGAGCCCTACATGAATTCAACCTAGCTGATAGGGCAAAGTTCTTCAGTTCGTGACCGTTACATTGAAAGTATATCAAACGTCTATGAAATAAAAAGACTGCAAGGTCCATTCTCTGGAGCTACTTCTTTGCAGTGATCCAAATATAGCTTATAATAATGCCCATGGTCAGTGAGGGTGACAAGTAGAGTCTATGTGGGTTTTGTTACGAGTGGGATTAATAGTGGGATTAGTAGCTGGAAATAGCTTAATGAAGTTTCTAAGATGATCTCTATAGATGTTGGTGTCTTATTATGGGGTGAATATCTCCTCGCAGGTCCTCAGGAGTATTTTCTTGATAGCAGTTGCAATTCCTTGGTCAGAGATTCTCAATGTGTGCTTAAAAACGTTCTTACACACTTCTCTGTCATTCCCATTGCCATCTTTAAAAAAGTAGTGGCAAGAAAAACTTCTTTTACTCTGATCATTCTAAGCAGAATCCTGTTAAGCAGAATGGTATGAAAAATACTGGGAACAGCCTCCCTGAGTTGATATCCACCACACTTGGATATCAATGCTTTCTTGTTGTGCATTCATTATTCAACCAAAAAGAGAAAAAAATAACAACCAAATCGTATAATTATACTTAATAAAATACTGGACCAGTTGAGCAGAATGGTATGAAAAATACTAGACACAGCCACCCTGAGTTGATTGCCACACACTTGGATATCAATGCTTTCTTGTTGTGCATTCATTATTCAACCAAAAAGAAAAAAATAACAACCAAATTGTATAATCATGCTTTATAAAATACTGGACCTGTTAAGCAGAATGGTATGAAAAATACTGGAAACAGCCTACCTGAGTTGATTGCCACACACTTGGATATCGATGCTTTCTTGTTGTGCATTCATTATTCAACCAAAAGAGAAAAAAATGTCAACCAAATCGTATAATTATGCTTTTATAAATACTGGACCTGTTGAGCAGAATGGTATGAAAAATACTGGAAACAGCCACCCTGAGTTGATTGCCACACACTTGGATATCAATGCTTTCTTGTTGTGCATTCATTATTCAACCAAAAAGAGAAAAAAATGTCAACCAATCGTATAATTATGCTTTATAAAATACTGGACCTGTTGAGCAGAATGGTATGAAAAATACTGGAAACAGCCACCCTGAGTTGATTGCCACACACTTGATATAGGCATCAACCTAAGCGGAAAACAATTTTCAAAATCTATATAAATCTTCATATTTAAGTCAGTTTATCACGTGATGGCAAGCTAGCATATAATACGTACATTGATACAACCATATCAAGTCTATGCTGGTTTAAGCTCTTAACAAGTCAGCTAGCTTTTCAGTTTCACAG
>NW_024090354.1:0-40001 GCF_014356525.2 Nilaparvata lugens
CATCAAAATAGATTCAAAAGCTTTCACAAAAACTCAGAAATTATTGTTTCAAGTCAAGATCAAAATACACAACTTATAAATTAATTGTATTTATCCTTAGTTTACAGGTTTCAAGGCAGGCTTAAGGCTTTCAACATTAAACGGAAAATTCAACACAAAATGAAAAGAAAAATTGAAATCTACATTTCATATATGTTCAATAACATCAATAAACTTTATAAAAACATTTAGATCACAAATAAAACATCTTAAATTTCAATTATTTAGAAAAACTTTCAACAGCAGACAAACACTCCTAACATTAGCCAGACTTTACCATTCTGATAGAATCGCCTGAGCGAAGTACCTGAAGTAAATGCCTACAGCTTCAAAGCAAGACACGTCATCGATTGCCAACTAATAAAGAATACAAGTTTACAAACATTATATCTATTGCTTTTAATAAAACTTTATTTTTAAAGTTATTTTAAATTTATTTAACCTTTATGTTGTTTAGAATTACCTGTTAATTCAGAAATAGAACTTTGTCAAAGTGAGTTGTTCAACATTTGAGTAGCTGAGTCACCCAGTACTACTATTTTTTTGTATTTTTCTGAAGCCTTACTCAAAAGATAATCGAGTTTATCCAAAAACAAATTTATATTACCCTTTGGCAACCTATAGAGTCCAATAACCAATAGGCCAATGTTACTGATTAAGCTGCCGGCAGCCTCAAAATCCAATTCCTGACTCAAATTATTTACCCAACCAATTTTTGTCATCTCAATGATATTATTTTAACAGTAGATTGATACACCTCCACTTTTGTGTGCTTCCCTGCAAAAGCTACTTACTAATCTATAATTGGAGATTTTCAATGTCAGAAGTTCATGCTGATTAAAGCCATGTACAGTTAAAACACATATTTCATAATCTTCCTCATTAAGGACTTATTATATTCAATTTAATCAATTTTGCAAATCAGGTATTGTACATTTTGGTGATTTATTTTCAGTACTGTGGTATTCACATAAGTTTTTGAAGTGGAGATATAACTAGAACACCTGGAGACCCTATCTTTCAATGTCTGTTGATTCGCTAAAAGCCTAAAAAATCACCATTCTCATTAAAATGTTGGCTATTATTTATTTCAGTTTCTCTTGAACAGCTTTCTCTTGGCTTTTCTCGGATGGAAGAGTCTTGTGACAAGTCGTGAAGCGTTTTATTTGCACTGATTTCCGTGGAGCTGCTTCCGTTGATCTGCTCTGTGACCTATGCCAGTAGATGATTTGCTAACACCGCCTTTCCTCTCCTGTTTAGATGAAGACCATGCTTGGTAAAATGCCATCTCCTGAGCAAGCAGTTTATATCCTTGTAGTTACGACCCGGTTCACCCTTGTAATCATTCAAAGTCTTTGATAGAATGGAATTAGCATGAAAGATATCTCTGTTGAGTTCAGGTGCATCGTATCTATGAGGAATACTGTAAACCTGAATGTTAGTTTTCAGCTTCCATTTTGAAAGTGTTTCTATTCCCTCGAGTACAGACAATTGATAGGGTTCATTACGATGACAGTCATTAGTTCCCCCCATCACAACAACAAAATCCTCTTCTGTGTAACCACTGATAAACTTGAAACCGTCCTGAACTATATGCTTGAGTTTTGCTCTTGGTTTCGAATATACAAAAATTTCAAATTCATCTCCTTTATTAGTCAGGTATTTGCTTAGTTCTTTTCCTTGACTATCGGATAAAACTGTCAATCTTTTCTTCTTCCTACCGGTAGTTCCTACCGGTCTCATTTTTCTGTTTTCTATTTTTTTTGTCAGTTCACTGGCAGTTTACACTGGTGGACCTCTGCTCCCATCATGTATTCATTTACATACGTCTCACATGCAGAAGCTGACAAATCCTCCATAGAAAGCAGAGTAAATCTGCATTATTCTCTATACAAAAAGTTTTAGATTTATTCGTATTTCTTGGCCTAATAAAATCATTTTCAGGATTGTTTACAATAGGCTTACTAAAATCGTTTACTCATCCCATTGACTTATTTTGATTATTTATCAAGTCAATTATCGCAGTTTTGTTCAACAGGTCATCTTTCAATAGTTTTATTTCCACCTCTAGGACCTCAATACTAGTTTTCAACATTCTATTCTCTTTCTCAGCCCATTCCTCATACACTAATGAGTCATTAAAATGCTCCTTCCTTTCATTCTTCTCTACTTTCAGAAGCCTCGCCATCAACTCATTCTCATCTGATTTATATCTTTGAGCGTTTTCCTTAGGTCACTATTATCCGAAATTACACTGTCCAGCTTATTCAGCACTTCAACAATATGCGGGATCACTTCAGCCACCGCATTGTCCGTTGATGTATCTGCAATAGTCGCAAGTGAACTTCTGATTCTGGCACATTTGTGCCAGGGGTTTCGCCCATCTCTGGTATCTTGGGTTTTTCTTTTTGCCCCTCCGAAAATCTGCAGGGTCAAAAGCCTCACCTCTTTCAAGAAGTTTTGCCTGAATGGCCGCCCTTCTTTGAGCAGTGGTGAGTTTTGGCCTCTCCACCCACAAACTCGTGACCTACAAGAGTTCCACTCCTGGCATTTTTGTAGGTCCTTCCGCTGAGAGAGGGGACGCCAAACTGACTCTAGGGCGCCCGGCGCCCGACTCAGCCTCCTGACCCACATTTGTGCCTGGAGTTTCACCCAGATGTACTTACAACTATTTCAAGGCTTTAAAAATCTCACAATTTACCCCAATTTGGAAATATTTGCATGCATTAGTATTCTCTAAAAAATGTTCATTTTACATTTATGAAAATAATTGTAAAACAATATTAGTTTCCTCGAGTAGAGAGTCAAATGTTTCACATACAACACCAACACATGCTAGGTTTGAGAATAATATCTATTACCTCTTACCTGAAACAATGAATATTCAAATTTGAATGTATTTTTGAAAATATATTTTACCTGAACTTTGATTTGTGGTCTAGATGTTGATTTATCTTCCAGTCTGTTAATGACTACCTTTGCGATTTTCCCACCTGAAATGAAAGTAAAATTATGAAGTGAATGAAAATTATAAGACATGAAAACAAAAAAATATTTATTGAATTTTCAAAATTGGGTGTTTGATATTATCATGAAAAATTTCAAGAAAAATCTAGTTTCGAAAATCAATTATGAGTTTTAGAAGATCAGTAAGTGTCATATTACCAAAAATAGTATCAAATGTTATTTGATCAACCTTATTTCACGAACATATTTTTCTATAAACCGTTTACAGCAAATGAAAGAGAAGATTCTATTGTACATTTCAAGACAAAGTAATTTTTTTCTAAAATAACGGGTTACCGAGATACATAGCTTTGAATATAGAAATTGGTCATTTTTTGTGTATTGGACTATGGAATCAAGTACACTAAGCAATAAATATTCCATTTTCCGACAGAATTTGACTTATGATGCATGATTTGGGACCGCCTCGACGAGCCGAGAAGAATGAAGTGCAGTACGATGAAATCTGAGCATTGTGTCAAAAGTTATAAGTGTTTGGAATTTTGATACTTGAGGTGTCCTTATGCGCGTCTCTCCACTAGGAAATACTGAAAGGAAGTGCATCTAATGGGTGATTCTCAAAGAACATAATCTTATGATATTATATCATCGTGATAAATATCAATGTGAGGACAATTTAGTTGGTGATGATGGTTGAAGCTGGAAATTGGGTGTTTTTCAAAATACAAGGAACATTTTTGTCAAATAATGTACCAGGAAATCTATATGAGATTGTAGAGCATAAAAATACGCCCAGAGTGATTTTGAATTATACATCTAAATGTGTAACAATCAGAAGATATTGTTGATCAAAAACTAAATTTCATCAGAATTGATTTTTTCTTTAAACATCACTCATTTTTGAAAAATCTTAACTCAGTACTCATTGGAGATAGAGAGTTCCGAATGATATCATTTTATTCAGATTTTCATAATCTAAAAAAAGACGAGAGCAAATTTATCTGTCTGATTACTGGAATTGGCAAAAATAGCTGCAAACAAGAAAATAGACAGAACATACGAGGTTTTGGACCACTTTGTATCTAGCACAAGTTAATTTTGCATGAAAAAAAAATGGTTCTGGACTCCACTCAAAATAATATATTAAAAGATCAGAACTACAATATTGCAAGCACCAATGTAAATGGTGACTGGAATATTTATCAAAAACTAAATGTTGTTACATTATACATTATTCAATGAATCAACATAATTTTTTGATAACTTTGATGTGAAGCCGGCACATACATTTTTATAGGTTCAGTGTAGTTCATAGGTTTACAGTGTCTGTTAATGGTTTAGCACAAGTTTTTTCATGTAAAATAATTGGGATTTCATAACAAAGTTTAGACTCAACTCAACAATTGAGATTCTAGGAACATAAAAGAAGAAATAATTTATAAACAGATGGAAATAGATGAGAAATTGCATTTATTCAAATGGTCTTCAATGAATAATTATTATTAAATGTAAATCCCAAGTTAATGCTGTTAACCCTGTTGTCAATATTTGCAGTAGCAGAAGTCTTCGGGGTGGTTCACAGCATTTAACTTTGGATTTTCGTTCAATAATAATTAATTTGTATACTTACAAACATGGTACTCCATACTCTGGAAAGCAGTTTAACTCTGAAAACAATACAGAGATTTCATTTTTCAACTGTCTATCTATAGTAAAGTGTACAGCTTTATTGATTGAATTTTGCTAAATCTATCAATATAAAACAATGAACATTTTCAGCTGCTCTCAGAAGCACTCGAATAGGCAGAATCAACTCTATGGAACTTCAATATAACCGTATCAATTGAATACTTTGATCTAACTATTGATCAGTTGACTTGTAGCCTATATTTTTAAATGACAGTTCTTTTGAGGTGATTTGCTGGCAAAATTTATCATTGAATAAAAAAAAATTCCAAAAATTTGATAATAAATTATGTGTTTGATGAAAAATATGTGCCTGATCAATGGTTAAACAACTTTATAAGTTTGACTCATATCATCTCTAACATTTTTTGATACAGACTAGGCCTATAATTCCTATCTTTTAAACTTAGTACTATATTCCCAAAATATTATTGTTTAGTCATTGTATGTACTATGGCACATAAATTGAATTTTCTCTTTTCTAGATCATATAGTAACTTGAGAGATCAAGAAGATATCAAACATGTATAACATTGTTGTCGATTTCTAAAGATTAGCTGAAAAAACATGGGGGAAAGTTCAAAATTTTTATTAATTTTTTTATGGCTACAATATGTTTAAAACTAGTGCAATCTTATGTAAAATTTGAATAGGAATCCAATGAAACTAATTTCAGGTTCGTAACTTCAGTAGTTTTTGAGATATTGCAAAACATGTGCGAAAAAGTGCAAATTTTGGGTTTAAAAGAGGTGAACCTGTTTGCATGATGATTGATAGGTATTTTAAACTATTGGATTTAGTAGAATGATAAAATCTAAAGAAAAAATGTCCAGTCACTTGATTGCCTAAACTCAAAATTGTTAGAGATATTTGGGCAAATAAAAATATTGCAACTCCATTTTTTGCTACCTAGGGAGAACTTAGGTTAGAAAAAGCTTAGATTGGAGAAAGCTTAGGTTAGGAGGAGCTTGGATCAGGAAAATATTAGGTTAGGGGAAGCTTAGGTTAGGAAAAGCTTAGATTAGGGAAAGCTTAGGTTAGGAGAAGCTAGGGTCAGGAAAAGCTTAGGTTAGGGAAATATTAGTTTAGGAAAACCTTATATTAGGAAAAAAGCTTAGGTTGGGAAAAGCTTAGATTAGGAAAAACTGAGGTTAGGAAAAGCTCAGGTTGGGAGAAGCTTAGGTTAGGGGGAGCTGGGTCTGAGAAAAGCTTAGGTCAGGGAAAGATGGGTTAGGAAAACTTGCATTAGAAAGAGCTCAACTTAGGAAAAGCTTAGGTTAGGAAAAAGCTTAGGTTAGGAAAAGCTTAGATTATGAAAAGCTAAGGTTAGGTAAAGCATAGGAAAGGAAAGAGCTAAGGTTAGTAAAAGCTTAGGCTGGGGGAAGCTGGGTCTGGGGAAAGCTTGGGTTAGGAAAAGTTTGGATTAGAAAAAGCTTAAGTTAGGAGAAGCTTAGGTGTTAGGGGAAGCTGGGTCTAAGAAAAGCTTAGGTTGGGGAAAGCTTGAGTTAGAAAAATGTAGATAAGGAAAAGCTTAGGTTAGGAAAAAGCTGAGGTTGGGAAAAGCTTGGGTTAGGAGAAGCTTGGGTTAGGAGAAGCTTGGATTAGGTAAAGCTTAGGTTAGGGGAAGCTGGGTTTGGGAAAAGCTTAGGTTGGGATAGGCTTGGGTTAGGAAAATATTGAACTCTTCTAAAGCTAAAATACTACATTTTCTTGTATTTTTCCCAAATATCTTAATAATCTATAAAATTTTCTAACCTCAAATCTATTTTAATGAATTCCCTGCAAAAATCCCAATGAGATTTAACTAATTTAGTAGTCACTAAAAGTAATGAAAAAAAATTAAATATGAGAATTGAAGAGTATTGAGTGTGCATTTTTTTTTTATTTTCCCAAATATCTCGAACAATTTTGAGTTCAGGCTATCAAGTCACTGAACATTTTTCCTTTAAAATTTATGATTCCACTAAATCCAATAGTTAAAAATACCTATTAATCATCATGAAAACAAGTTAACCTTTTTTAAACAAAAAAAAATGAATTTTCTGCACATTTTTTGCAATATCTCAAAAACTACTGAAGTTACGAACCTGAAATTAGTTTCATTGGATTTCTCGTCAAATTTGACATGAGATTGCACTAGTTTAAAACATATTGAAGCCATAAAAAAATTATTAAAAATAAAAATTTTGAACTTTCAGCCATGTTTTTTCAGCTAATCCTTGGAAATTGACAACAATATTATACATGGTTGATCTCGTCTTGACCTCCTCTATTGCTCTATGTAGGTTTCAATGCTAGATATCACGGCCCATAAACTAAAGTGCCCCCGTTTAATTTATTAGAATGATTTAACGCATTCCCAAAAAATTATATGGAATAAGATACAATATTGTGAATTAATAAGCGTTAAGCAATACTGATTTTTAAGGTTATGTTGAGGAATCTTTTACTGGCACATACAATAATGCATTTAATGTGATCACACCCTTATATAAACAAGATAACAATAAGAATATGAATTCTGATAGAAACCTTAGTTCCAAATAATTATATGGAATAAAACCCCTAGAAAACAATAAATTGTATGCATTTTATAAATAAGCTATACTGTTTTTTAAGGTTATGTTGTAGAAAAACTATTTCAAAAACTCACCTCTTTATCCATTTTTTTTAAAATAAGACAACATAATATACTATAAAGGAACAATAAAATTTGAATATTAGTTTTCTAAGTTTAATTTATTAGAATGATCTAACGCATTCCCAAAAAATTATATGGAATAAGATACAATAAATTGTATGAATTAATAAGCGTTAAACGATACTGATTTTTAAGGTTATCTTGAGGAATCTTTTACACAAACCACTCTGTCTCAGATAGCACCGTATCGCGCATGCGTTAGCAACGGGTTTTTCCCACTCCATTCAGTCAGTTCTTTGAATGTAACGTTCTTTGTGATGATGGTTACCGAGCAATCGACATTCTATTTGATGAAGATATTATTATCCAATGATGATTTATCATTAAATTCAATATATTATCATTTTATTGAATAAAAGGGAGAGTACTTTTGAAAAATATAATCAATAAAATATAACAGTTGTTATTTAACTGATGTTGAAAAACAATATAACTAAGTCAGCATATTGTCATTTCAAAACAAAAACCAAACCCTTAACCACCCCTTTTACATTTAAAACATCAATAAACATAACTATTCGAAAAACCTCTAATCCCTCCCAGCTTATTGCAATTTCTAAGCAAAATCCTAACCTATCTTTCCACCTTTGAAATATCAAAAAGCATAATTATACCTGGACCCTAGCCCTTTCTAGCATATTGCAATTTTAAAGCAAAAACCTAACCTAACCTTATGAAACATTATTGAATATAATCAAAAAAACCTAATGTGAAAGGGTTAGATGTTAGGTTTTATTTAGGTTATATTTAATAATGTGTTATTGGGAAAGGTTCGGTTTTTGCTTTGAAGTTGTAATATGCTAGAAGGGGCTAGGGTGCAGTTGGAGTTGTTTTTTGATGTTTCAAATGTGAAAGGATAGGTTAGGGGGTTAGGATTTTGCTTTGAAATCTAAATTATTGGATGTGAAGGGGTTAGGGGTTACTGTTAGGTTTGTTTTATTATATTTAATAATGTTCCATAAGGTTGGGTTAGGTTTTTGCTTTAAAATTGCAATATGCTAGAAAGGGCTAGGGTCCAGGTAGAATTATGCTTTTTGATATTTCAAAGGTGGAAAGATAGGTTAGGATTTTGCTTTGAAATTGCAATATGCTGGAAGGGATTAGAGGTTTTTCAAAAAGTTATGTTTATCTATGTTTTAAATGTAAAAGGGGAGGTTGAGGGTTTGGTTTTTGTTTTGAAATGACAATATGCTATCTTAGTTATAGTGTTTTTTAACATCAGTTAAATAACAACTGTCATATTTTATTAATTATATTTTTCAAAAGTACTCTTCCTTTTATTAAATAAAATGATAATAATTATATTGATTTTAATGATAAATCATCATTGGATGATAATATCTTCATCAAATAGAATGACGATTGGCTCCAGTTACAGTGCTCGGTAACCATCATCACAAAGAACGTTACATTCAAAGATCTGACTGAATGGAACGGGAAAAACCCGTTGCTAACGCATGCGCGATACGGTGCTGTCTGAGACAGAGTGGTTTGTCATCAGTATAGTCACAGAGACTACTGTCTGTGCGACAACATAGTAACGGAACGAGCATCGAAGTGGAACCGTTCCAATAAATGCTTTGTCAGATTTTACACCCTGGTAGGTCTACAAAATCAACTGTATAGTTTAACACCATAATTTTTTTATTAACATTATGACATTTACAATCATGAATAATATTTCAATTGAACTGTATGTACCTATATACTTTCTTCAATGTTTAGAATCATTAAAACTCCCTGTAGTGTATTGAATTACGGTATGTGTTTCCTCTGATCCCACAACTGTGAGTAATTGATAGAGCAGAAGTTATTAAAGATAGTGCTGTAATTCGAATAGCAGAGCTTCAAAACTGAATGAAGTATGAACATATTAGTTTTTGACATTATATTTTATATTAGGTAGAAGTAAAATGACACTCATTCTTTCACCCATTAATCTATTTACTCACCCAGATAAGTAAGAAAGTCGTGTTTCAGTTGATTCGTTGTTGATTATCCATATTTTTTACCAATATTATTACAATGTATTGTATTTTGATAACTTTAAACTGAAAAAACACATTCTTTTGGTGTAACGACGACCGTTTAGTGCTGTTGTACATTCTCAAGCCAAACAGAAACTCAAAATGTTCGTCGTCACACCAAAAGAAAGTGAGTGTTTTTTCACTTCAAAGTAACCGTATCAAAATGAAATATAGTTTATGTTCAACCTTCTACAGGCACACTACCTCCGTAAACTCGGAGGTGTAGTGACTAAGACCGTAATTGAAAAAAATTTCAAAGATGACCAATATGGTAATCGCTTTTTCAAGAATTGACAGAAAAATGTTGGATACAAGTTCAGTTATAGGGTCTAGAAATTCAAAATAACTAAACCTTATTGACTTCTATATCGCCCAAAATAGGCAATTTTTCTGCTCTTACCAGCGTTTTCTTAGCTTTTTAGAAATTCAAGAGAAAATTCTTACGTTTGGGACAAAATTTAGGGTACAGGTAACTTGAGGTGTATTAGTTATGTAGGCTATTGAAAGGGCTTAGAAGGTGTGCTAGAAATTGGCATTTCCAGTGTTTATCTGTGTTTTATCAGGATTTTCAAAACCAAATGAGCAGAAAATGTTCAAATTTTAAGCATATGAAATAACAGTTCAAGGAATGAAATGACAAATTTATAGCAACACTGAATTGGGTTATTAATTGCGCTATAATGATACCCCTGCCATTTAACAGATAATCTTAACTTAGCTGGGGGACTCTAGCCTTTGCATGTTAGAAGAGACCATCATAAATATTAATTTGTGCAAGAGTGCGCTTAATTATGCATAACCAAGCATGCAGATGAGAAACGTACAATTTTTGAAAAGAGCAAAAGGAACACTCACACTGTAAGCATGCACTTGGTTGTGTTCAGTGTAAACAATGTGTTTCAATAGCATTTTTCAAATTTTGTTTCTCAGGTCATGCATGATTCGACATAAATTTGCACATAACCATTCAATGTGATCATACCCTTATTCTCATGTATCAGGATATTATTCATATTATTACTGTTGTAACCAAGAATAAATCTTTCAAGTAGTATCCTACCAGAGCGTCAATAGACATATCATTGGTTCATTAGCACTATTGAAAAATATACATAGATTTTTCATGATATGACATGGTCTTACATATTATATAAATAAAAAAACTCTGATATCTCACTCTGCAACAAATTATTATTTACTCTGTATCGATCAGCCATAACCCATAAAGAACACTTTACTTACCGGTACTTACTTCCTATGAGTAAGTTGTATTGCTCACAGTCTTGAATCATCAAATTTTCAAATTGTGTCAAACTCTTTGTTAAGAGTAGAAACAATTAGATAAAAATGATTTATATAAGTTACTGGATCAGGCCAAATATTGAAATCCTTTACTGAGTAAGCTAGCAGTATAATCATTGATCACATATTTTCGTTTAAAATAATATTGTTAGAAATACCATACTGTATGTTCTGTTTTAATACCGTACTAAAGATAACCTACACTGCAAAAGTTTTCTATTTCAAGCCATTCTTGTTATGATTTGAGAAGAATTCTGATTTTAATAGTGACTTATGTAATAAAATGAGTGATAGCCTACCAATTTACCTTTTCAAAAAAATAATGTTCAATCTAAAAATTTATTAAATCTAATAAAGCTATAAAAATATTAGCATACTACAATAGCCGTGGTTGTAATCCTCTCATAGAAATTGAGCAATACTGTAATCAAAATTGAAAAAACAATAGGTAGGCCTAATTCAAAGCTCAAGCAACTCAACTTTACTCTATATTTTTTGATAATAATTGAAATACGTGTTTGAATTTGGAAAAGCTAATTTAAAACAAGGGTAACCTACAAATTGGTTAACCAATAACTAAGAATATTAAGAGAACTCAATGATTGTGTTCATGGGAGGTTGCGGTGCATGTACGGCTTCGGCGAAGTGAGCAGTAACCAGAAACCACGTGACTGGTGCACCACTACTTGATCCCACCGAACGAAAATCGAATTCTGGTTCAGCGTTTTTGGCGCGTACTTTTGAAATTAATCGTGTACAGATCGGCGTTGACAAAATAATGAAGGTGTTTTCAATATGAACATTTCAGCAATTATTTATTATTGAATCAATAATAATTATTAATTTATAATTTGAAAAAATATATATTGTAATCATGTTTTTCCTTATAAAGTTTTTTTTTTAATAATATTAATGATGGTTTGTGCTGTCATCAATGAAAATTTGACTACTTTTTCTAAGCAATTAGTGTTGATGAATAAAACGTTTTATGGAATATTAGCAAAATGTTAATAATTGAAGTTTCTTGATTTATATCTACTACCTATCCAGACATTTATCTGGATAGATCCTGCATCCTGGCGTAGGAATGAATCAACAAAATATAGTATTCCGACTAATAGATAACATAAACACATCTTAGTTTAGTAGAATAGTCAATAAAGCTGAAAAATAATAAACTTTCCAGCCAATAATGAATGAATTTCTTGCTTTTCGACTATTCTGTAATTAATTCCATCAATGGAATAAAATACTTCGTACGCCTCATCCTTTTTCAGTATATAGACTCTGAATGTGAAGACATAACCTAACAAAACAGCAGACAACCAACGCTTTAACCACAGATGAAAGAAACACTTATGCTTCTTCCGTGCTTTAACTCTCGACCTATAAGAAGCGTTGATCCCGGTACCGGTTTTGTGGAACATACTTTTCGAGCGGTGCAAGTGAGCATGCACCACGCCACTCTGTTCCAAGATGGCGACCGGTACCTGAACCAAAGACTTTAAAGATGCATTAGAGATATCTCTTTAAGGTCTTTGACCTGAACTGTCAAAAGCTCCCACCGAACGCATTTTTGTGTCCTTGGTCGAAATCGTACATGTACCGCAACCTCCCATAAACACAATCAATGATTACTACCCTTGAAATTCATTATGAAGGATAAAAATTGTATCGGTAAAATAAAATAACAACCCTTTATTCGAAAAAGTAGTTATTAGTTGAATTATTAACGTTTATTCATGAAAAATTCCATTCGACATAGGGATTTAATGTAAACACGGGTTGAAGTGTACGCTTTTGAACAGCTGATCGGCTGTATGTTCTGGCCATGTAGATCTAGTAGGCGATGCTGTGTAAACTTTGTTAACAACGTCGACAGAGTGGTAAATGGTTTGCTTACAACGTCGACCGAGCGCTCCGTCGTCCGAGTGGTTGTCTCCCGACGCGTGTGTGTCAAATGTGGTTTTCTGCGATCTGTGACACTCATTATAATTAGTGTTAGGCAGAATTTGTTATTATTAAAAATTTGAATTTAAATATTTTTAAATACCTTAATAATCAGTTTAATTCTATCATTAGTTATGAGTGTTTCGGTAAGTAATTCAGACTTACACAATATATAAGTTACCTATAAACCATTCTTGAAAATTTTAAAACCTAACCTCAACTCCTCAACCAAGGGTTAAATGATAATTATTTGAATGTCCATTATTAGATTTTAGTTACAGAAAGTATACAAAATTCAAATAGGATAGGAACATGATAAGTGCTTTGTCACTTTCATGTTTTTTTTTTCAGTGAAGTAGGTAGTTATGTCTATTTTATAATGTTAGCTCATATAGTCATATAAAGTTGGCTTTAGAGACCAGTAGGTTTCAACCACCAGAGGCCAACCTGGCAGCCTTATGTAATAACCCTACCATAAAAGCAAAAATTTTCAGCATGTTTATGATATGCATTTTTTCTTATGAGGAAAATGCACTACGTAACAGAACTTGCTGTTTTTCTTCGGGCAGGGTAGGCGGCTGATAATGGGAGCAATTCATGAGGAGGCATGAACATACGACATCTGCAAGTTGAGCATTGTATTTTATGTATGTAGATATATGCATTGTATTTGTATTGATTAACGTATCCATTATATTATATTACATTATAACTATTATACAGAGTGTTCTAAAAAAAGATGCCCATAAGTCAGGGCGTGATTACTCACACAAAAAGAAGAAAAATGTGTTAATTAACATAGGTCCGAAAATGCTTATTGATTGAAATTGGTTCATGCTTGGAACGGTTCGAATGTCACAGTCACACTGATATCTACAACACTAGTGCAGATAAAAAGGTTCGGCTTTTCATTACGTAAGTTGCGTGTATTGGACCTGAAACTTACGCAAAATTACGAACATTGGTATCGCCAAAAAGACGCACTGATTTAACATTTCAGCAATTATTTATTATTGAATCAATAATAAAGCTTGAAAATTCTAATATGAGTGAATCAAGAATACCTTATGTATGTTACAGGTTCTTTGCCATCTAATATGACAGGAGGGAATTGGGTGGCACTGTATTAGGAGACAGCTGAGGGATATTGGAGTGGAAAGACCGGGTTTTCAGATGAGTTCGATGGGTTTGATGAGGTGGATTTAAACAACTCTTATTCTGCTATATTGAATAAATACTCATGACTGTTGAGAGAGGTGGATAGCAGAACGCACTGGGTTCTCTTACTTGTCACGATATTCAAAACTGAATCCAAATTTCATAATAGCAGAACAATTGACTGTCCCAATGCCAATAAATAGAGTGAGATGTGTTACGCAGTTGCGCATACCAACGATAACCGGTGTGCATTTGGAAGAAAGACTAATCTCAATCCGGAGAATGGGTGCTTGGCGTGTGGCTCCGGCTTGGAGACATTGGAGCATTTTTTCATTAATTGTGGAAGTTATCATAATTTGAGAATCAAGTATCTGATGAAACACATAAAAAATATTGTTAGTCCTTCAGATCAAGTGTTAGTTTTATTATCAACCTAAATAGCGAAAAAATAAAAAACGTCTACATGTTCTGTATTGAGGCTATCAAGAAAGATATAAGGCTATAGATAGTAATTTGTCATCTGCTTGAATATATATATATATATATATATATATATATATATATATATATATATATATATATATAGTATGATAGGGATGCTTCGGTGTTCCGGCCGGGGTTGCTGGCCGCGTTCACCTATATCAAATTACTTTTGACAAAGTATATATCATTGTTTTAAGTTATGTTGCTTGAGCTGTTTTTTGAAGTGATAGTCATTGATAGCCGAATTATTATTGTACTAATATATTTAATCCGTCGAATTAAAAAAGTTACAAAATATATTATCATTGTGTGTAAATGATAGGTTTAAGTTTTCTAGTCAATATTCACTGTTTCTGGAACAAACGAGCTTTCAATGGTGCTTGATAACTTGCTTATATAGATTTGAACTTCTTACCTTTTTTATGTAAATTTATTGCTTCTTGTCATTATGTTATCATATGTTTTTACAGTTTAAACTAATTGAATTAGTTAAATTAACTGAAATTGTTAAGCTTTTTGAGTTTAGTGGATTTGTTGAATGTAAAAACTTATTGGATTTGCTGAACTTGTTGAATGTATTAAGTTACTCAGTTATTTGAATGTGTGGAATCTATTTGATTTATTGATTGGGAATTACCTTGTACCTTCTAATGTGAGCTTGTTGAATGTTAGAGATTCATAGTAATAATGTTTATTGATTGTACGTGGGTACTTTCATTGTTCGCGGTTGAATGCAAATTTATAATTGGATCTTGTTATTAGTTTGATCTATTGCCAAACATTTTGTTCATGGGTTTAATTTAGTCATTGCTAGAATTTGTTATTGAATTTATTTATTTATAGATTTGTTATACTCAATCATTTGTATGGTTATACCGTGTACAAATGAAATGATTTATTATTATATTATTGAATCAATAATAATTATTATTCATAATTTGAAAAAATATATTGTAATCATGTTTTTCCTTATAAAGTTTTTTTTTTAATAATATTAATGATGGTTTGTGCTGTCATCAATGAAAATTTGACTACTTTTTCTAAGCAATTAGTGTTGATGAATGAAACGTTTTATGGAATATTAGCAAAATGTTAATAATTGAAGTTTCTTGATTTATATCTACTACCTATCCAGACATTTATCTGGATAGATCCTGCATCCTGGCGTAGGAATAAATCAACAAAATATAGTATTCCGACTAATAGATAACATAAACACATCTTAGTTTAGTAGAATAGTCAATAAAGCTGAAAAATAATAAACTTACCAGCCAATAATGAATGAATTTCTTGCTTTTCGACTATTCTGTAATTAATTCCATCAATGGAATAAAATACTTCGTACGCCTCATCCTTTTTTAGTATAAATAGACTCTGAATGTGAAGACATAACCTAACAAAACAGCAGACAACCAACGCTTTAACTCTCGACCAATAAGAAGCGTTGATCCCGGTACCGGTTTTGTGGAACATACTTTTCGAGCGGTGCAAGTGAGCATGTACGTGGTGCAAGTGAGCATGCACCACTCCACTCTGTTCCAAGATGGCGACCGGTACCTGAACCAAAGACTTTAAAGATGCATTAGAGATATCTCTTTAAGGTCTTTGACCTGAACTGTCAAAAGCTCCCACCGAACGCATTTTTGTGTCCTTGGTCGAAATCGTACATGTACCGCAACCTCCCATGAACACAATCAATGATTACTACCCTTGAAATTCATGATGAAGGATAATTGTATTGGTAAAATAAAATAACAACCCTTTATTCGAAAAAGTAGTTATTAGTTGAATTATTAACGTTTATCATGAAAATTCCATTCGACATAGGGATTTAATGTAAACACGGGTTGAAGTGTACGCTTTTGAACAGCTGATCGGCTGTATGTTCTGGCTATGTAGATCTAGTAGGCGATGCTGTGTAAACTTTGTTAACAACGTCGACAGAGTAGTGAATGGTTTGCTTACAACGTCGACCGAGCGCTCCGTCGTCCGAGTGGTTGTCTCCCGACGCGTGTGTGTCAAATGTGGTTTTCTGCGATCTGTGACCCTCATTATTTTAGTGTCAGGCAGAATTTGTTATTATTAAAAATTTGAATTTAAATATATAAAAATACCTTGATAATCAGTTTAATTCTATCATTAGTTATGAGTGTTCCGGTAAGTAATTCAGACTTACACAATATATAAGTTACCTATAAATCATTCTTGAAAATTTTAAAACCTAACCTCAACCAAGGGCTAAATGATATTTGAATGTCCATTAATAGATTATAGTTACAGAAAGTATACAAAATTCAAATAGGATAGGAACATGATAAGTGCTTTGTCACTTTCATTTTTTTTCAGTGAAGTAGGTAGTTATGTCTATTTTATAATGTTAGCTCATAAATATAGTCATATAAAGTTGGCTTTGGAGACCAGTAGGTTTCAACCACCAGAGGCCAACCTGGCAGCCTTACCATAAAAGCAAAAATTTTCAGCATGTTTATGATATGCATTTTTTCTTATGAGGAAAATGCACTACGTAACAAAACTTGCTGTTTTTGTTCGGGCAGGGTAGGCGGCTGATAATGGGGACAATTCATGAGGAGGCATGAACATACGACATCTGCAAGTTGAGCATTGTATTTTATGTATGTAGATATATGCATTGTATTTGTATTGATTAACGTATCCATTACATTATATTACATTATAACTACCGTATTATACAGAGTGTTCTAAAAAAAGATGCCCATAAGTCAGGGCGTGATTACTCACACAAAAATAAGAAAAAAGTGTTAATTAACATAGGTCCGAAAATGCTTATTGATTGAAATTGGTTCATGCTTGGAACGGTTCGAATGTCACACGGAAATCTACAACATTAGTGCAGACAAAAAGGTTCGGCTTTTCATTACGTAAGTTACGTGTATTGGACCTGAAACTTACGCAAAATTACGAACATTTTCAGTAATTCAGTATATTCAGTCCATGACCGGCAGTCGCCAGACAGACTTCGTCAAAATATAAAACAATCAAAACACAAATAACGAGAGATGGCCGCAGATAGGTTGTTTCGTGTGGCTCTGTAGATGACTGCCATAGTAACCCATTAAACAATCTCAAACTGGTCTACAAGTCCACTGGTCTCATCATCTCTCAATGAGTAGAGAGGGTAGTTGATAAGTTTTTCTCGAACCAGCCTACAAAACTTCCCATATTCCAGCTCACGAAGACAAATTGGCAGTCTGTTAAAATTTTTTAGCATCCGTAAGGGGTAGCATTCGTGTGCTTTCGATAGTCGAGTAGGGCAGGTCAATTTTGCCCCGTCTCCTGGTATTGTGCCAAATGATATCGCACTGATTTAACATTTACAGTTTTTATTAAAATTTTGAAGCCGTTTCTCTCTTCAACTCCTGTTATTAAACGACAAAGATTCCGATCTTGAGTACAAGGACTTTTGAGTCATTCCTAGATTTCATTTCGAATTTGAAAAAACTATCAGCCATGTGCGGATTTGAAGGTGAAGATCGTCTCAAAGAAGAAATTCATGACCAAATCATTTTTGGTATCAAGGACAAAGGAAATCAGAACTATTTTCTTCGAACCAAGGACCTAACCTGTGCAGCCATTTATGTATACAGTAGTTATTTATGCAACTATTGCGCAAAGTGACACTTTGCTGCAACGAAAGAAACGTTTACGCACGATCTGTAGGCAAGGCTGGGGCTTTGTTTCGGCAGGGGAACTGAAATCTTACACCCTGTATAACTTGGTAACTAAGCATTATCGGACCTATGTTAATTAGAACTTTTTTCTCTTTTGATGAGAGGAATCACGCCCTGACGTATGGGCATCTTTTTCAGAACATTCTGTATGTGCATCAGACACACACAAGCTTGAAATATTAGATTTTAATATAAATTATTATCTATTACCCAATAACAAAATTGTCAGTTGATTGCATAACATTAATTTCAGGTGGAAAGATCGCCAAAGTTGTGCTCAAGATGGTGGATGACATCTCAAAAATCTAAATCAGAAATCTATTCACAGGTAATAAATATTTTAGAACTGGTTCAAATCTATCATGTCATGAATGCCTGTCAAGCAATTCTTCATCTGTCAACTATGGTTGTTGCCGGTCAGGATAGCCGAGACGACTAAGGCGTTGCACCCTTCAGTTTGCTAGAGCCATGTGGTCGTGGCTTCGAATCCCGCAGTTAGGCATGGATGCTTCATCATCTCATCAAATCACTGTCACACTTTCCAATACCTAAGCACAAGCAAAAAACCCATTCGGCATCATAAGCAAATAGAATCAATTCTTTCTCTCTCACTCCTATTTTCTCTCTCATTGATTGATCAAATTCTCCTATCATTCTTTGAAATTGAGTGTGTTAGAATCTACAAAGTCATATCTCAATTCTAATAATTCAGATGTAAAAACTTTGTCTCTGTGTTTCAGATTGAAATTGTGGAACATGATAGTCCATTTGAACGAATTGACATTGAGATGAAGAATGAACCTTCACATAGCAACACAGCTATTCATCAGGCAAGTAATTGCATTTACAAAGTATTTACTCCGTGAGGATGACAGATGTAAAATTAGCTATATTGCTTGGTTTGTCATGTAGCTTTTTAAATTCTATCCTTTCTTCTAATTCATTTATTGTTGATTCTCAAATGAAATCATGTGGAGAGAAATATGATACGTCTATTCGAAAATGATGTGAAGAGAAATATGAGAGTCAAAAACCATGTTGAGAGAAATATGAGATTCAACTATCATTGTACTATATAAGTAACAAATGCATTTCATTAGCGCACCATCTGTTTGTAATAGATAGAAGAAGTTATGCATTCTCCAAATCATGCAGTAATACCATAGAGAAAATAATATAAGAAGAAATAACATGGTATAGGTCGTTTATGTTCTAAATATCATTTCGGTTTTGTTAACTCAAGCCAATTACAGTCGACTACTGTCTATTATTACTGTTTTGGTCTTATACTGAGAGTGTAAGAATGGCACAGCATGAGAGACTACAAGTGTCACATAGCTTCACAAAAATAACTACAAGGAATATTGGCTTGAATTAACAGTGAAATTTGGAACATAAACGTCTTATACCATGGGATATCCTCTTATGCTATATTTTCTCTATGGTAATACTCTGACAAGAGTCATCGATAGTGATAGTGATATTCACTCCAAAACTGTAGTATTTTCTACAGTTAACATCAACACTTCCAATTAATGATGATAGTCCAGGTTGAAACTCACTATATCTTATCCAAAAATTCACCAAAAGTATTTCAATAAGTGCTCATCAAAAGTAGTTGTTTGTGGTTTTTTGAATCTTTCCTTATCTGTAAATCAAGTTAACAAATAAGACCAATCTTGTCCTCGGTCTACAGATCAAGAGAGAGAAGCAAGAAGATGGATTTGCAGAACTTCAATTGACAACAAATAACGTCAAACAGGAGCCAATAACCTCAGAGGAAGCCCCAACTACTACTCAGGTATGTAACAACTAATTCTTTCTTTTTCTTAATCCGGCGCTACAGCCCTAGGTGAGCCCTGGCCTCCCCCACAACACGCTTCCATTCCTCTCTGTTCATGGCTCTTTCTTTCCATCCTCTCACCTCCATCCTTCTCAGGTCATCCATCACTTGGTCCACCCACCTGTTCCTTGGCCTACCTTTTTTTTGTCTGCTGTGCAACTTGCTATTTTTGGCATTCTAGTCTCACTCATCCTCATCACACGTCCCAGCCACCTTATTCTTTGGGCCTTAACAAAGCGCACTATATTTTCTCCTTTTATTAATATTTCTACTTCTTCATTTTTTCTTATTCGCTATTGCTGCTTATTAACCTGAACGGGACCATAGATTCTTCTTAATATGGATTTTTAAAGCATTTTCGTCAGCCATATTCATCACCCAGTTTCTGCTGCATATGTTGCCACTGGACGCACCAATGTTCCATATATTGTTATCTTGGTGCTTCTGTCGACCAAATTACTTTTAAATTCAAATTCAAATTTATTTCTCAAAAAAAATACACAATTATAATAATCTAATATTATAACATATAAAAAAATACAAGAAAAATACTATCAAATATATAAAATGATCCCAAAACTGCAGTATATTTTTTTTATGTCCATCTATGTTTAAGGAGTAGCCTACAAGGTAAAACCTGTGCGTAGACCTAAGTTGCAGTAATATATTTATTCAATATAAACTAAGAAATTAAACCAAAATAAGAACAAAGATTAGTGGAACTTACACACAAATATAAATTTGTAGATTAAATTAGATAAAAGTTAGTAAAACACAATAATTATTATTCTATGATAAAAAAAAACAAAACATAAAAACAAGAAACAGTTGGTGCTTAGAAGATTTTTTCTTCAGTTTTATTTGATCTTATCCATTCCTCAATCTCGCAATTTAGTTTTTTGCTCCGGCTTGTATTGGCAACAAAATGAGTAGGAACAAGATTTATTATCCTCTGTGATAAGTAAGTGAATTGTCTTCTACATACATTCAAATCCATCCTCTCTTGATGGAATGTTTCTCTAATAGGACGTAAATTTAAATTCAAGTTTCTTTCACGAAGAAGAAATTTATTTTTATTCTTCTTAATATATATTATCATTTTTTTTATGTACAGCTGTCGAACAGTTAGTACTTTGAATTCATTGAAAAGATCGCTTGTAGGATAAAGTCTGGGTTTGCCTAGAATTGTTTTAATAATATATTTTTGAATTATGAAAAGTTTTTCAAAATGTGTGTTCAAGGCTGCACCCCAAGCTCTTATTCCATATTGTAAGACAGCTTGTGCATAAGAGAAGTAGATTAATCGAGCTATTTTCAAGTTATTTAGTTCTCTAATTTGATGAAATTTATAATTATATTAGAAATTTTATTTTTAAACACATGCTGTTTATATGAATATTCCATCTCAGATATGGATCCAACAGTATTCCCAGGTATTTTACTCGGTCCTTTTTTTGAATTTCAGGACAAAAGCAGTGATTTGTTGATTGTTGACAATTGCAGTTTACTTGGTGTATTTTAATACTTTCTATTTCATGAGGTTGCGTTTGGGCATTGGGTGAGAAAGTCATGAATACGCTTTTAGAAGCATTTAAAGTAAGCAGATGTTCATCGAGCCATGATTGTGCTACTCTGAGACCATTTTCTGCGCTAAGGCGCACGTCCTCCCAGGAATTGCCAGTGAAAGTGAGAGCGGTATCATCAGCAAAGGATACGATTGAGCAGTTCCCAATGTCAACTTTAAGAAAATCATTAATATAAATTTGGAAAAGTATTGGTGATAAAACAGTGCCTTGAGGCAGACCATATTAAATAATCTGACATTGGCATGGTAGGCCCTATTAGCTGCTTAAATCCTTTTTTTATATAAGCATTATTACCTGTGGCATTTATTCTAGGGCATCCTAGATACTTGAAGTTCTCTACACCTGCAAACTTTTTGTTATTCACGTACGGTATATATTTCTTGGTACTCTGGACTTGACTGCTGACACACACGAATATTTACTCTTGTTCTCATTTACAACCAGTCCGACTTTTTGTGCCTCAAATTCCAGGATTTTATAAACTTCTTTCAAGCAAGCCACACTTCTAGCCATTATTACCACGCCATCGGCATTGCACATTATCACGTACACCCTGAGTAGCTTCAGAGGTGGGTGATTGATACCCAGGTGTTGCCCCTGGTCGACTTAGCTCAGTCGTAATGTGGGCGGGGAAAGGAGGCAAGTCGAAGTTCCTCTTCTTCCTTCTTTGTGCCTTAGCTGGCGTGGACAGCACCTCCTGGTGCTTCTGACGGCATAAAGGTCGCTCTCTACTCTGATGACACCACTTCGAGGTAATTTTGTATTGGCCTTACGGCCTCGGTTCCGCTCCAGTATAGTAGGAAGAGGAAGGATAGACTGGAAGGACGGCAGCCAACGGGCCGCTGTGCCCTGGGAGGCTGGAAGGATAGGGACGGCAGCCAACGGGCCGCTGTGCCCTGGGAGGATGGAAGGATAGGGACGGCAGCCAACGGGCCGCTGTGCCCTGGAGGATAGGTGGAAAGGGACGGCAGCCAACGGGCCGCTGTGCCCTGGGAGGATGGAAGGATAGGGACGGCAGCCAACGGGCCGCTGTCCCCTGGGAGGATGGAAGGATTGGGACGGCAGCCAACGGGCCGCTGTGCCCTGGGAGAATGGAAGGTTAGGGACGGCAGCCAACGGGCCGCTGTGCCCTGGAGGATAGGTGGAAAGGGACGGCAGCCAACGGGCCGCTGTGCCCTGGGAGGATGAGAGGAGAGGGACGTACGGCAGCCAACGGGCCACTGTATCAGGAGAGGTGGACAGGGACGTACGGCAGCCAACGGGCCGCTGTACCAGGACTGGAGGTCAGGGACGTACGGCAGCCAACGGGCCGCTGTACAAGGAGCAGGAAGGTTGGGAGTGGAATGCTGTGGTCTGGGGCTCGTCCGGCGTTTATATACTCTCCCAAAGTAGAGGGGATGGAGTTGCGCCGCCGCCAGAGGTGGTAAGAGTCCTCTCGATGCGCGGAAGATGGTGCGCCATCGGTACCCTCCTTATATCCGCGGTCAGCTAGCTCTGACCCACCCTTTCAATAGCTTTCTGGAGAGCAATGTCGAACAGTACTGCTGAGATCCCATCACCCTGCTTTACACCAGCATTAAAATGAAAGCTTCTGCTCAGCCTATTCCCCATCTTCACTCTGGCTGTAGAAGCAGCCATTATCATTGTGATGAGGTTAACAAGCTTACTCGGAATACCAAAACTCTTGAGTATCTGACACAGCTTAGGCCTGATGAGACTATCAAAGGCTTGCTTAAAATCAATGAAAAGGCAGTGCACATCTATTCCATGCTCATAGAATTTTTCTATTATCTGTTTTATTACAAAAATCTGGTCAGTTGTACCCCTATCTCTGCGAAAGCCACACTGGTATTCACCAAGTATATTTTCTGAATATGGCTCCAGTCTATTTCTTATGATTGCAGAGAAAATATTATATACGATATTCAACAGGGTAATCCCTCTATAATTCTGGCACTCCATTTTGTCTCCTCCCTTAAAAATCGGATGAATAATACCCCCTCTCCATTCTTCAGACATCACTTCCTCTCTCCATATTAGAACTATCAGGTAATGCAAACTTTCGAAAAGAGTTTGTCCTCCTTCTTTGATCATTTCTGCCATGATAGCATCCTCTCCTGGTGCCTTACCATTTTTCATTTGTTTTGCCACCTGCATTATCTCTTGGATTGCTGGAGGGTTAGTAACATCGTTTCCTATTTGTACTTGCATTTCATCCTTATTTTCATCTATATCTTCAATATGTGCACAGTTCAGAGTCTCTTCAAAATATTCCGCCCATCTATCCATCATGTTTTCCTCACTAACCACTTTCCCATCATTTCTACGGCATACCATAATTTTTGGTTGGAATCCTTTCCTCATTTTAGTTAACGCTAAGAGAACTTCTTGGTTTCACTCACTCTACTCATTTCCTCAATATATTCCAAACCCCGCTTCATTTTACTCTCTTTTTTCTTCTGCAGATTTTATCAGCTATTCTCCTTTTGTTTTTATAATTTTAATAGTTCATTCTGGTTTCCTTTTGTATCATCCTCATACGTGCAGCGTTCTTTCTTTCTATAGCTACTCTGCAATCATCATCAAACCATTCCGTTCTACCCGCTCTATTCACCTGACCTAGAATTTCCTTTGCCACTTTACCGATTCTCTTATGACTTTCCAGTTCTCTTCAACGGTTTCTCTTTCACCTCTACTCCTGATTTCCTCATGTATTCTGTTTCTATATATTTCCTTGTGCCTTTCATTTTTTAAATTTTCTAAATTTCATTATCTCGGCTGTATTTTATTTTTCCTGCAGTCACTTATTTTCTCTTTGAGGACTGCCCTCACTAAATAGTGATCCGAGTCACAATTTGGCCCTCTACAGCTCCTAGTGTCTATTATGGAGGATGAGAATCTTTTCCTTATTACCACATGATCTATTCGATTGATGGTTGTAACAACTAATTTTTCTTATTTAATTCTTGTCATTGTTTGTGTTTGCATCTAAAGCTTCACTGGCAATACATAATACACAAAGCAATCAAAGAGTGTGACATATATCAACAATACATAAAATAAATAGGTGAAATAAAAATCCCGTTTCAATATAAACTGATAGGCAGTGTATTACAGTGATAGCAATAGTATGATGTTTCTACTGGCTATCAATATTGCAGTGATATGATGATTGCAGGGTGAATTGGATGGTGAATGTGGCTGTCTGCTGGAGAGAAAAGTGGCATTTTGTGAGAGTTTTGACATTAAGCAGGACAACAATACACAATTCGAATCAATAATGAATCAATCGACAAATACATTCTATTAATGAGCACTGTTCTATTGCAATTCTATTTTAAAACATCAGGACATGCCTGATGAACTTGTGTGTAAACACATATTCATTTTGCCTGTTTTGTCATCAGCAAGAGGCTTCTAACATGAAATAAACAACCAATAACAAAAAATAAACCACTGAATCACAAATTATTATGATACAAAAATAATTAAACCTCAAATAGTGGAGAAAAAAAGAAGTGAAGAAGAAATAAACCACGAAAGTCAATGATACGAAAAGCCAACCTCAATAATTTTTCTCAAAGCCTTCTGCTGTGATGACACAATGCATGACGAAATGTGTGTATACACATATTCATCATGCATGTCCTACCATGCACGTTAGTAGCCAACCATAGTTTTTATTTCACAACTACTCCTGTATTCCTCAAATAATACTATTCATCCATCATTCATGTTTGAATTACTCGATAAATCTATTTTAAACCACTTGACAATTAGCAGTCAGATTAATAAGCCTCTACAATTCTGTCAATATCTTATTTCTTATGTCACATTAGGGAAAGTGTTTGTGGTGGGGAGTGAAGTGATTTAGTGTTGGGAAAAATTTACATTTTGTGATCGGAAAAATAATGATTCTAATCTATTTAATCAACATATATTTCCAGAGTTATAAATTTAAGAGTTTGTATGTTGACTTAGCAATCAAATGCTTGTTCCCAAACTCTGCTCTCATTTGATCATAGTTCCACAGTTTGTGTATGAACAGTGATGTGATGTGGATATATTTGCAGATGGCGATAGTTGCAGTAGATAGCAGCCAAGAACCAGCGCCAGAGTTCAGCACTGCTTTCGCTCCAACCGATAATGACTTCAGCCAACAACATTATTTAATCCCTGGCTACAATCTAATATTCATCAAAGAAGAAGGTAAGATATAACTGTGTCTTGTTTGGCATATCGAAGAAATGTATTTGACAACACATACTTGAATCAAATTAGCTTTCAAATTGAAGCTGATAAACACTGTTCAAGAATAGTTTGTTGTATCTTCTGAAGTAATGTTGTATGTTTTTTGTAGATTCCCAAGATGTAGAAGACATTTCAGAAGAAATTAACTTTGGCACAGTGAAGAGTGAAGCAGAGATGTGGCCTTCTATCAGCGGCACTGACAATGCAACAGAAGTGGGTGGAGTGGATGCACATCCTATCTCTCCAGTTGAGGAGTGCACTGAGCCACCTGTGGCTGGTGAAGAGACCAAGCTCTACAGCTGTGATGACAGCAGCTATGAAACTCCATCGATTACTGCTTTGAAAAGACACATTAGAAGACACACTAAGGAAAAGCCTTTTAGTTGTGAGATCTGTGACTATAAATGTGCTACTTCAGACTATATGAAAATACATATCAGAACACATACAGTTGAAAAACCATTCAGTTGCGAATTTTGTCACTACAAATGTGCTAATTCAAACCATTTGAAAGTACATATCAGATCACATACAGGTGAAAAACCATTCAGTTGTAAATTATGTGACTACAAATGTGCTATTTCAGCCAATTTGAAAGTTCATATCAGAACACATTCAGGTGTGAAACCATTTAGTTGCAAATTTTGTGACTACAAATGTGCTATTTCAGCCACATTGAAAGCTCATATCAGAACACATACAGGTGAGAAACCATACAATTGTGACCTTTGTAACTTTAAATGTGCTACTTCAAGACAATTGAAGAGACATATCAGAACACACACTGGTGAAAAACCATTTAGTTGCGAATTTTGTGACTACAAATGTTCATATTCAGACTATTTGAAAGAACATATCAGAACACATACAGGTGAGAAACCATTCAGTTGTGACCTTTGTAACTTCAAATGTACCACTTCAAGCTATTTGAAAATACATATCAGATCACATACAGGTGAAAAACCATTTTGTTGTAAATTATGTGACTATAAATGTGCAAATTCAGGTACTTTGAAGGCACATAATATTAGAAAACATTCAGGTGAAAAACCATTTAGTTGTAACTTTTGTGACTACAAATGTGCTACTTCAGACTATATGAAAATACATAACAGAACACATACAGGTGAAAAACCATTCAGTTGCGAATTTTGTGACTACAAATGTGCTACTTCAAACAATTTAAAAAAACATTTCAGAACACATACAGGTGAGAAACCATTCAGTTGTGACCTTTGTAACTTCAAATGTGCTACTTCAGGCCAATTGAGAATACATATCAGATCACACACTGGTGAAAAACCATTTAGTTGCGAATTTTGTGACTACAAATGTGCTACTTCAAACAATTTAAAAAAACATTTCAGAACACATACAGGTGAGAAACCATTCAGTTGTGACCTTTGTGACTTTAAATGTGCTACTTCAAACAATTTGAAAATACATATGAGAAGACACACTGGAGAAAAGCCTTTTAGTTGTGAGATGTGTGACTATAAATGCAGTCTGAAATCTAGCTTGAAATTACATTTCAGAACACATACAGGTGAAAAACCATTTAGTTGTGACCTTTGTAACTTCAAATGTGCTACTTCAGGCCAATTGAGAATACATATCAGATCACACACTGGTGAAAAACCATTTAGTTGCGAATTTTGTGACTTTAAATGTGCTACTTCAGGTAATTTGAAAGTACATATTCGAACACATACAGGTTAAGAACCTTTTAGTTTCGAATTTTGTGACCATAAATGTTCTCGTTCAAATGATTTGAAGAAACAAATCTGAAAACACACTGGGGGAAAGCCTATGAAGAAAAAATTGTGAGATTTTTATTTATAAAATATGATAAATTCCACTTAGTTTAAGAAGACCCATAGCACTTTATACAAAACAAAATAGCACTTTACAGGAATAAACCATAAATTAATGTAAAACTGGAATTATGACTTTGATTTGATACACTAGAATTATGAATTATGTGACTTTTAATGTGCTGATTTATATACTTTGAAGGCACATAATAAAGTCCATACAGTTGAAAAATAATTGAATAAGTAGTCTTATCAGTTGTATTGACATTTTTTGTTCCTCAATCGATCAAGATAAATCTATGATTGGAGTCAGTTGCTCGTTTGTGAAATTATATAATCTATTGTAACTTAATTCAGTAAATTCCAACTGAATAGAAGATTTAAAGTTTTGTGTACTGACGAGGATGACATGAAGGTTAGCACTTAGCAGATCGAAACATCAATTGGGAATAATAAGTGCAATTGCATGCAAGTTGAGTCTATGTCTTTCTCCATCTTCCAGATACTTTCCTCTCCTTATATTTACTTATCCAGAAATATTAATTTGCAGCAATCAAAGCAACAAGTTGGTGAGTTTCTAATGATTTTTTCTTGAAACTTGGTCTTGCATGGAGCTTTCCCACTCTCGTTATGTAAAGAATATTCATGCCTTTTCAATTGTAAATTCGTAAAATTAGATGCAATCCACATTAATTGCAATTACATATAGTATTTGTCTTCTATGGGAGAACATAGGTACGGTACCTGATATTCTTCAAGACACCAATGAGCCTCAGAACTGTCATATATCAACCAAGTCCGCCAGTTTATAGTGTTCTTGAGGAATCATGTCTGAATAGTCATTATTAGACTCACAGTCATATTGAAAATGTTTAGTTGTAGACTGCTAGTAAATCGATAATTATCCATTCAATCCCACAACACAGAGAGATTGTCTTGTTGGGAGATTCATACATGATTCAAGGTTCATCTGATTTATAAAATTAATTGTTAGCCCATTAAATTTAAGCATTGAGTAATTATTAGACTCATAGTCATGTGTAATGTGTTCAGTTATGAATGTAGCCTATAGCAGTCTCCTCAAATGTGAAAAGATCCATTCTGATGATCCTATCTTCATGACAATCAAATTTTTATTAAATGATCACCTCTTCAACAACAAAACGACAATATTTTCTTTGCAAAACCCTTTGAACTGCTATGCTTCATATTATGATGTTATTGTTGTTAATATGGCTGTGTTGATTACCTCAAAAAGCCTCCTGGCTTTGGTGATTGATAATGTGTGTAATATTATAGATTTTATTATTTATTGAGAATAATATGGGATACAACTTGAGAGGGACTAGTTGATTTTATTTTATGGACAGAGGTATATTCTTTTGGGGTAAAACCTATCTGGATGGGGGCATGGAACGGCCAAGAGAGAACAATACCCCTCCTCCAACGCCGGTGAAATGGGAAACAATAACTGTCAACCCATGTCAATTCTCAAGCAATAGATCTTTTAATGCCCCCATCCAGATAGGTTTAGAGCAGAAAATGTATTTTCAAAACCTACTGTAAAATCCAACACTCTGGTCCGCAACTTACAACTCGACATGATAATCGTTTAAAAAATATCAACTAGCACTAATAAGAAATTAGTTATTTGATATTATTAGAATAGGCTCAAATAATATTACAATAGGCTTTGTGTTCCATAATGATGGAATTCAACTATTTTTCTAAATTTAATAAGAATGACTTGAAAATTCTGTTTTGAAACAATATGTACATCTCTGATAACCTGATACGAGTTATAAAATCGTCATAGTCATACTAAAATCATTTATTGCGTGAAACACACAATTTAATTGCAGGGTTTTTACTACACTGTTATATGCCTTTACAGCTTAGATCTTTGTCGCATCTTGATAAGCTCTGCATGAACTCCATGTTATACCAAAAGCTACAGAGTATAGACTGTCTAATAGTTGGAAATTATAACTTTGATGGACCTGTATAGAACACGGAAATGGGAACCCCTGAGTAAAAGTCTAAGTGTGGAATAATGTCACTAAACTTAACAGGATGGGGGCATACGCTTCATTGCACAAGGGTCGAAAATGTGCTAAAATTACCTGCCAAAGGGTCTCACAGTTGTATTGTTCTCGCTTGACCGTCCCATGCCCCCATTGAGATAGGTTTTACCCTTCTTTTGAATATCAATTTTGTATTATATCACAAAAAGCAATAATTCACTAGAGATTCATTATATTAATATTATTTAGATTATTAACATATTATTATTATTAATAGTGTTTAGCTATCTATTGTAAGAGAAACTTCTTGTTAACAGATTCTATTTTTAAAGAATATTCTATAGATTTCTCCTGTCTTCTATCATTAATTCACTTCAATTTATCAACTTTCAATAAATTCTCGAAATAGTCCTAGCCTACAATTTTGATATTTCTAGCTTGTTCTACAAATAAGTGTTGCCCACGAAGTTAAAAAAGTCACCTTACTTTTTGAACACACCTCGTATATCGATGAGAATCTTGAATTGAATTGAGTTTATTTCGCCAAATTATACATGATTATAATATTTAAAAAGGGCACAAAATGCAAGCAGCACAACGTAACAATTTTGTAAAATAAAACTTATAATGTCTAATCTTAGTGTGAAGAGACAAGTATTTTTTATTGTAAATGGATTGCACCAGCCCTAGGCCTTTACGAGCTTTCTTTACTCTATCCTGTTGTGATAATCTCTCCGAAATAACCTCTCCTAAATATTTAAAACCTGGAACCCTGTTGATTGTTCTATATTTAGTTTGTAGTCTGGTAACTTCTAGGTTTGTGGTTGTGAACACTGTTTTTTCGAAGGATATTTGTAAGCCAACTTTTTCTGCACATTCTTTCAAAGTTTCTATTTGTTTTATTGCAACTTCGCCCGAGTCTGCCATTATTGCAAGATCATCCGCAAAAACCAAATAAGGTATTTGTAAATTATTTTTCTTGATCCCAAGCGCAATTGGCTTCCAAATTATGAGGAATATTATTCATAATGGTGTGACACAGAAATCATATATTCCTGTCGCAAACTGAGCGTAAGTTACGCGGGAGACCCGAGTGATGAAATCGCGCATGCCTAGTAAAATGAGGGTGATTAGACTCTGAATTGAAGTAGACATGTACAAAAGAACTGCCTTGATGAAGAGTTGCCTAATTCTGGAAACATCAAAAGTCAGGAACAACTAATCAGATGGAAATCTCCTGCAAAGGCCAAGGCCAGCTTTTATAATTGTTTTCTGGGTGACTGATAATTCATCTATTAAGGTTTTGGGCGCACCTCCCCATAAAACAATACCATAGGACAAGACAGACTGAACATATGCAAAATAAACGGTTCTCAGGTGATTTATACTTAAGATTCCCCTCAGCTTGCTGAACACATAAATCATCTTCCTCAACCTACTATTGAGATATCTAACATGAGTGCTCAATGTCAGTCGACTATCTATGCATATACCTAGGTATTTGTAATCAGACACGGTTTCTATCACATCACAGCTGCAATCGTCACACCAATCAGCACCGCATGTATGAACCCTCAGTTTAATGTTGGTAGGAGGAGCACGGCTGTCACGTAGAAAAATAGGCAAACATTTTCGTCTTTTTAGTGTTCATACTGAGTATATTTGTATTGAACCAACTTTTCAATTGCCTCAGCTCACTTGAAGCAATTCTGTAGACATGCTCCCAGCTGTCCCCCTCAAAATAGATTGCGGTGTCGTCAGCAAAAAGCATCATTTTCCCAGACATATTTTCCTGAATGATATTATTGATGTAAACCAGGAATAGAATCGGACCAAGGGGGACCACACCATATCTAATGTCTTGTACGTTGCTTTCTACTTCTCCAATGGATACCAATTGGCGGCGGTTCGACAGAAAACTTTTGGCCCAATCATGTGCTACACCAGTAATTCCTATGGCCTTTAGTTTATTTATCAGAAGATCATGATCAATAGAGTCAAATGCCTTTGCCAGGTCAATAAATAGTAATAGGATATATTTGTTATTATTTATGCCCTGTCTCAAATAATCACTGAGCTGGAAGAAACAGATGGAAGAGTTGCGGTCATCCCTAAACCCAAATTGGTTATCTATTAGTATGTTATTATTCTTCAAATATTTGGTGACGATAACTTGATCTTGTAGACGATAACTTCGAAAAAAGACAATACTTTTTGATTTTGCTATTATTTGATGTATTTGCGCAAAGTCTGAGTCAGCCAAGCAACCATCCTGCACTGTGGAACTAGGTTTTGTCTATTTTTACGAATATTCTATGAATAGAATTTTTGGTTAGCCTATATATGATCAAAAATAATCATTGAATTATGTCATACTCTCAATTGCAATTTAGTGAGACTCAAACTATGAACCACATTCTTTTATCATGTCCATTGTATGAGTTTCTTGGAGGGTTGCCCATAATGCACCTTGCATTCTTCAAATATTTGGTGACGATAACTTGATCTTGTAGACGATAACTTCGAAAAAAACAATACTTTTTGATTTTGCTACTTTTTAGAAGTTTGATTATTTCTTCTTCTTCTATTTTTTAGAAGAACTATTTAGATTATGAAGTTTTTTAGACTGGAGGGGTTGGATGGCATTTGATGTCAATACGGGCTAGAACTGTGTTGTCAGTTTCATGTTTATTTTTCGAAACATTTTTAAATTGCGACAAATGCACATTGGTGAGCTTTATTTTTATGTGTTGCACACACGTTTCTGTTGACCTTGTTTTGTACCCCTTACGACTGCAATATATTCATACGTTTATATTGGAAATAATTATCAGCACACATGAATAAAATCATGTTTTAACAATTGAACATGAAACACAGAATTTCAGCTCCAAGGGGGGCATGACCCTCAGGTTTTTGGAAAATTAAAATTTGGCACGCTTGAATAGAGAGTTAGATAAAATCCATTTTTTTGTTTTTTAGTATATCAAGAATTTTACATTTTAAATCTACCCGAAATTTCAGTCACATGAAATAGTTAGGAAATCTGGAGGTTTCTGGGGTAATTTCTATAAAGTACTAGATTCAGAAGGTCACTTGTCCTGAATTTGCTCAACACCTATGAATTATTGCTCGAAAATCCCCTGATATTTGATCATGAAAAATGTTTTTAAAAGATGAATCTATTATCATGGAATCCTGTTTTAAATTGAAAAAATCTGAGCTCTTGTAGGTGACCGCATTGCCCCCCACGTCAAACTTAACGTACCCTACTGCATACAAGACAAACTAAAAACTAGATGAACCTAAAACTTGACGTATTGAAAACTTGTCAAACTGAAACCTGCTGCTAGCATTGGAAACGGTGTTCATGTTGATACCACCAGCATTGGAAACCGTGTTATAATGTTCATGCTGTTGCTTAGTATTCACATTATAGTATACTTTTGAAAATCCATTCGAAAAAAACTCCTATGATAGAAGTGGTTGCTAGTAGAAGTAAAGTAGAAGTCAAAGCCAATAAATCAATGACGTAATGTTTTGAATACATTGATTTGGAGTTTATTCATAATTTTGAATACATTATATTATAATTAAAAACATAAAGTACCCTCTTATTTAAAACATTTCAAACAACTAGCTAGTTTCGGTCTTTGGTCATTTTCAAGTTTTAATGTGAAACTTGATACATTTAAACTTGAAAATGGCCAAAGGCCGAAACTAGTTGTTTGAAGTGTTTTAAAATTTGAAATTTTTTATATAAAAGGGTACTCCATGTTTTTAATAATTTCTAATTAAGTAGCCATTACAAGTGAAGTGGTTTTATTATGTTATTAATATGATTTTCTATTAGAAAGTGGTTGGTTTTTGTTTGAGATTTAATTATTATCAAGTTTACACATCCAACAATAAATCAGCGTGATTGATGGAATATATTCATTTATTTGTTAATTACTATTCTATTCAAATAAGTACCATAAAATATTAATAATTTTAGTAGTACCAATACATCATCGTGGTGAAAGACTTGGGTTTCAGGGTGATCTTAGCTACACCCTTTAATGGATCTTCAATATTCAACATTTTGCCACAATCGGCGCTGGAACAAACAATAGAAACAATTAATATTACAATTCTAAATAATTGTGATAATAATGATACGATGGATGATAGTGGAGTGGTTTGATGATTTCAGAAACAAAATTATTGTATATAGCCAATTATTGTATGTAATTATAATCCTTGTAGATTTTTTATGGTGAAAAATAATTTCCAATAAAGAGCCTATTTTTTGTATTGATAACTATACATGAATTATAAATCTAAATGGTAACTATCAGAAGATATTGTTGATCAAAAACTATAATTCATCAAAATTTATTTTTTCTTCAAATTTCACTCATTTTTGAAAAATCATAACTCATAGTACCTACTCATTGGATATAGAGAGTTCTGAATGATCTCTTATTCAGAATTTAATAGTCTAAAAAAAGGCGGGAACAATTTTTCCATTCTGATTACGATATTTGGCAGAAATAGCTGAAAACTGGAAAATGAGCCGAAAATACGAGGTTTCTGGGCCATTCTGTATCTAGCACAAGGAAATTTTGCATGTATAGAAATTGGATCTGGACTTCTCTTAAGTACCCAAATAATATATTAAAAAATCAGAACTATAATATAAATTGCAAGCACACCCCCTTTTTTATATTGACTGGACTAATAGTTAATTTTCGAAAAATATTTCTTTTCTATACCTATTCCTACACTTATTCATAAAATCATCATCCCCTATGCACTAACATTCTTTTTTATACAGAGTTGGTGAAAATTGTGGAAAGAGCTTAATATTTCTTTTACAAGAATAGTTTGAAAGAAGGCTTCATTGGGATCCTATTCAAATTGAAAATAAACTATTTTTCTGCTGCTTCAAAATTTTGATCTGTCATCTTGGATCCGCCATTTTCAATTCAACTTCATTTTTTCAAATGGGAAGGTGGTCATATTATGATAGATGATATCAATGCAGAAAATATTTAATTTTGAACAGAAATGTATTACATCTGAATCTGGAACCGTTTACAAATTACTCACTTAAACATTGCTAATGAATCACAAAAATTAAATAAATGAGTAGCCTAGGTAGCTTGACAGATCAAACTTTTCTGTTCAAAATATGTAATTAAATGTTACTATAAGAGTTAACTGGACTTCAAAAGGAAAAATTGATGGTTATATATACATTTTTTTATCCTCAATGTATTAAATTATTTAATTAATTTTCTATGATCACATTTTACTCTCTGGAACAGAATATATTACTCATTATACTTCTTCTCTCGGAAGTAGAGTGACTTTTCTAACTCAGCTCTAACCTATACATTATAGATTGAGAGCTAGTCCATTTAATGATATATATTATTATCATTACCCCATTCAAATAGACTGGGCGGAAACTTAATAATTATATATGCGACCCCTAGAACCACAAAAAAACAGTTTCTCGATTCACCTATTATGCAAAACCACCACCACACTGCCGTCCTTATTTTGGACAGCGGTAGCAGTGACGTCAGAACACTTGGCTCCGCCCATCATTTGCCAGCCAATGCGAACGGCGCAACTGCCGATGAACTTGGAGAAGTGGCCCAGCGCATAGAACATGGGCTGCTTGTAGAACTCGTCTCCGCTCGCATTCACCACGACCGGCGAGTCGACCACGTTGTTGACCCAGTTGGGACCGCCGCTCAAGTCCAGTGCCATGTTCCAATCGATCCAGCCCGACGCGTCGTGGTTCATGTGCTTTTCAACACAAAAAACAATTATAGTTTTCATTTCTTACTAATTTAAATAAAAACATAACTTTTTGACTAAGGCCGGTTGCAGACGAACCACAATCGCATGTGGGAATGTGGGAGCGATTATTTTCTTTCTGTGGTACCACAAACGCAGCGCATACGGAATGCATTGGCAGGCATGGCAGTGGCACTGATACTTCCACATGATGTTGCGCGCTGTGGTAGCGATTATTTTACTTGCGATTGTGGTACCACTGGTGGGCTATGAGCCCTACGCTTCTCCTAGCTTCTGTACCACAATAGCAGTCGCTGTGACTTTGAAAATAGCTGTATGATAAAAACACCCGAGTATGATACAAACATCTGAAAACTGTTGCACTAATGCGCGTTTTCTCGAATGTAATGTGAAAGTCTCTCTGCGTTAGTCCTTAGTCGTATTGTTCTGTGGTATGTCGGTCCCACATCCCACATGCGATAGTGCGTGATTCGTCTGAAACCGGCCTGAGGGATCTGTTGCACAAAAGAATCTAGTTAAATTCAACCGCCATGAAATGGTGCTTGTAACTTTATTAGGATCAATAATTTTTGGCACTAAAGTGTTCCGACATATAATACAGGTGGTTGGACATTCTTCTTCAACACAAAGAAACTTAGATCTAATAAATAATATAATGTTTGAAAAGAGGCCTTCTGAAGATGTCTGTAATAAAAATAGATTGTTTCTCCACTCAGTACACAGAACTATATTTCTGAAAATGAATCTATGAATGCTGTAAATCTGTGAATGTAATAAAGAAATACTCATTTATTCCAGCACAGAGCATATACATTATGTAGTGCTATAAGTGGTAGATTTTTGAAGTCAGACCCTTTCATACAGAATATGATCGCAGAATGGTTGGGTACCTTTTATCCTTATAAAGTGACATCGAAAATGTTACCTCCATAGTGCTTTCCATATAGCTCATGCCTCGCTGCCAAGATCCTAGTTGTACACCAGCAGCCCATGGTTGGAAACCTAAAATTTTCATGAAATCAGAAAAATAAAAACATAATATTTATTCTCATTTAAAGAATATCACAATTAGTATTATTGAAATATCAACATAAACCATATCTCCCACCTTTCCTTCCACTTTTATCAGTATAAGTTAATGCATGCAGTATCAACATTACCGTACCTCACAAAATAATAAATAGTTCAGTAATTCGATGAGAAACATTTTTTTACTGCTATTCAGTATTGTTATTAACACATATTGGTACGATATATTAATGTTAGAAAATCACTTCAGTGGGTATTATTCGTAAATATTCCAATTTTGTCTGTACCATGTATGCTATTTATCATTGGTCGAAAACCAAAGTTTCAGTTGAAAATTATTTCATAAACCGTACAAGTAAAGTTTGTAGACTTGCTTCTCACGCTCACCTTCACAAGCCTCAGTACTCAACAGGAATTTTTTTGGATATTTTTTGCGAAATTTGGTAAGAACTGTGGCTAGTTTACACTCATCATGATACCAGTGCAATCCAAATCCATCAACGTAATCACTAGCATTCTTCACTGAAAATATCTAACAAAAATTTAACAAATATGAGAAGGTATCAACATTTTGTGATAGGAAGAATATTTATTAGTATTTCAGAATATTATTCTATGAAAATATTTATTTGTCCGTATTTAAAATATTATTCTGAAAGGATATTTACTAGTAGTTCTGTGAACAGTAGACCTCACGCAGTATTCTCATCCACAAGTACCTGATGTCACTTGTTTTAAATGTTAACAAACTCAGTTCACGTTTGAATTTGTATTCCATATGATATAATTCATCCAGTTCCGTGATAATCTTTCTATCTGATGAAAATTAATTTTTTACAATCAAAAATTTTATAATTTCTCCAGCATTATATAGTTCATGTTTATTTTTAATCACCTTTTAAATTCGGTTTTTGAAAGGTGAGAATATTGATACTAATGGGCACGCATAATAATACCATGACTTCAAAACAAAATACTGGAACCAAAAACCTTAAAGCTGCGATTGGACCAAAATGATTAACAAAATGTTTATAACTCAATCCTTATAGATTATATTAGATTTGACATAACTTATCATGCACATGATGAACATATGTGTTTGTCAAGTTCCGTTCAATCTAATAGAATCTATGAGGATTAAGTTATTAATATTATGTTAATAACTTTGGTGTAAACCCAGCTTAAAGATGCATACCGGTACCGGTACCTCTTTAAGGCCGGTTACAGAGTTCGACCGACCGTCAGTGCGTATGTACCATCCTGACCGTACGCATCGATGAATCAGTTTTACACATTCAGAGCTCGACCGACCGTCAGTGCGTAGGGCCTATGCACCATCCTTACCATACATAAGTTTTTCTGACTCACAAAATGGACGCCTTTACAGATTGTTTAATTGCAGCTTATTATCTTCGTAAACGAAAAATTAAAAGACGTAGATATCAAGTTCACCCGATGGGCGCCCAAAGAGCATTTCAAAGGGAATTTAGTAGGTAACATTGCTTGGGGTAAAGATACATTTTTCAACTACCTCAGAATCTCCATCAGAAATTTTGATGAGTTATTTCGAGCTTGTATCACAATTGGGAATACTTGCAGTCACTACGGATACTTGCTACGGATCAAATAAATGTAGATAATATTAATAATATATGATTTTTTCAATAAAAAATTTAGAAATGAAGAAATGTAAAGAAAAACTCTGAATTCAAATATGACACTATTAATTGAATTCATTCATTATGCTATTCAATTCAATATCAGCTGATTGTCGTGCAGAGGTCTCAGTACATTGGTTATGTTGCGATCGGGCTACTGATCAGTACAGCTCTGAAAGATTCTATTTGTTTCAATAGCACGTCAGTCGACAGATGGAACGGATGCGCACGAGCTCGACCGATGGTATTCATATGCTGTATAAAACACATGGTCCTGACCGTGCGCGTGCGTGCCGTCAGTCCTGCTCTGTACGGATACATGGAATCTCTATGGAAAAGACAAGCGCGACTGACGGTCGGACGAGCTCTGTAACCGGCCTAAGGTCTTTGATTGAAACTATAGACCTTACACAAATACATTAATAGACTGGCTTCTCCACACATCTGTGTAATCACTTGTCAGCTGATTTATGATGAATAATTCTGTAATTTATTCTATAGTCTGATTTTTACTCTAATATTGGCGTATGAAGGAGGCTCCTTTTCCCTTTTATATTATCCTTGAGATGCAAAATTTCCAAAAACCTTGTATAAACGTTGACGCGCAATTTAAAAAGGAACATACCTGTCAAATTTCATGAAAATCTATTACCGCGTTTCGCCGTAAATGCGCAACATATATATAAACATTTAAACATTAAGAGAAATGCCAAACCGTAGACTTGAATCTTGGACCTCACTTCGCTCGGTCAATTAGTATTTTAAAATATTATTCTAAAAGAATATGAAGTCTTTCACTAAAAGAGATTCTTATTACTCTATAGTGATACCGTATTTTTTCATACTTTCAGCATTCTTAACATCCATAACATCAACATAAGATCATAACTATATTACATAACATGTTACATTATATATTATAGTCCTAACATATAATATCAAAGCCTTTTAAGCAATTCACTATATTACAGAATTAAATTTGGATTTTCGTTTAATAATAATTATTAATTCATTAGCATTTGAAAAATTGCAATATCTCAGTAATTTCCATCCATAAAAATCAGATAGATGTAGCCAATAGCAAGCCAGCAAACATGTTGGCCAACTTCAGAAAAGTACAGCTACAAGAGTTGACCATGTTCAAATTTGATCGACGGAGTTTTGATCAATCCCGAGGTTGGTGGAACAGTGTTGTATGTTTAAACGAGTGATCAAATTTTGACTATGGTCTAATTGACCATGGCTAGGCTATATTTGATCGAGATTGGTGAAACCGGGCATGAGTGTTTGAATAATATATCTCGCTAGAGGATCCTATTACAAAGTAAATTAATTTCAATGTATATATCTATTATTATTTTTCACTGACCATTGATGGCTACTCTTAGGAATTAATTTGAAAAATATCAATAGGAGAATAATACTGTAACCCCCTGGGTTGATTTGCTGATGAACTGTTGTATTGATCTTTGAAATCCGCAACTTGTAATTATATAGAGTTGGTGGGAATGATGGAAACAGTTCAATATTTCTTTTACAAGGATAATTTGACAGTAGGTTCCATTGGAGCTCCTATTCAAAACTAGGTGTACTTCTCTGTCGCTTCATAACTTTTGTCCGCCATCTTGGATCTGTCATTTAAATACAAATTCATTATCAATCCAACTTCATTTTGAATCCAACTTCATTTTTTTAATTGGAATAGGTGGTCATGTAAACTTAATACATGACTTCCAGAGAAAATGAATGGATGGTGGAAACCGCACACATCGACATCTCAAACGGCTTATTAATAGATATTCACATTTAGATACCGTACTAATAAATCATACAAAAATAAATGGGTAAGTTACATTGAACATCGAAAAATAATATAAACTATCTAATTCAACTTTTTCAAGTGTTAGTAAAAACAGTTTAGTAACTTCTACTCACAACATATTTAACATTTTGAACAAC
>NW_024090355.1:0-43064 GCF_014356525.2 Nilaparvata lugens
TGCACCTAGAAAAATTACTAAGAACCACAAAAAATAATATTTTCATGATATAATATATATTTTCATAATTAAGATGAAATATTATGATAATTCATTACTTCTACTAGCCTGCACACATTCCTGGCAATTTGGCAACGTAGTGGAGTTGAAAAAGATAGAGCTGCTTTGTCTAATGACAGCAAACCATTTTGATAAGATGGTGACTATAGAACAGGAATATCACTGACAGAAAATAATTGGTTCTGATTGGTGCAGCCTACAGTAACTATATTACTCACAGTATGGTCATTGACTGTCACTTTATGTCCTATCTTATTGCATGGAAATTTGTAACTTATTACTTCTTTTACCGATTGGAACATATTTTGACTTCCGATGAGTTTGATATAACATTTTCCAAGGGAAATTGATCATACATTAATATAGACCATAAAGTTTATTAAAATACACTAATAACGCTTAAAACATAAATTTTTCTTCCCTCGGGTTCCTCGTGGCCCGCTTCCAGACTTTCGCGGACCACTTTTTGGTAACGACTAATCTAGATAAATATGCAGAAAGATAGATTTCAATTTATTGCATTTCCTGATCCGATTTGTTGGATCGAACTTCCAATAATCTATTTCAGAATATTTTTGCGACTCAATGGATATAACATTTATGAAATTATATATAAATCACGGTTAAATATTTTCAACCTTCTTCCCGCCGCCGCCGCCATGAATATTTCAAACATTTATATTTTGTTTAATGCAGCTTATTGGATTATAAGTAAAATAGCTGGCCTTTACTTATTAAATCATATTCCGTGATTACTTCGATAGAATTTTAGAATCGTTCAAGTTTTTTTTAAATATTCACAATATATTTTAGAACTTGATACCTCCCTCGCGTTCGCTACCTTTCAGCCTGCCGCTCTGCTCTGCTCCCCACGCCACGCATCAACCAAATGAGTGGTTGACCCACCCGCCACCAGGGTGCGCCTCAGTCGCCGCCACCCGTTCCTGCGTTTCTATTGGCCGAGCACCGCCGGCCAATAGCAGCGCAGATGAACTCGGGGACTGTGAATAAAAGGGGGCTACTCAGCTACCCTCGATAGCACTTGCTCACTAGCAGCCTTCCACTGAAGAGCCAGAAGAGACCACCAGCCGAGACCACTACCAGAGACCACTACCAGCCGAGACTACTACCGAGACCAGGAGCAGAGCAGCGAGCAGGCCAATGAGGGAACCACGGCGAGACTAACCGCAACCTGAGGTCTACTACCTTGTCTTCCTTGTCTACTACCCAGCCGATGCCTAGGAGGAACCGAGCCGGCCGCCGAATCCAGAAGAGGAGGGCCCTACGTCGGCTTCGCCAGGTGGGAGAGGCTGAGGCTGTACACCGCCGCGCCAGCTGCGCCCCAAGACTTAGCGCCCCAGCCTAACTGGCGCGCGGTTCTGGATGCGCGGGTTGGGTGCCGAACCGACATCGGAGTGTGTGCAGCGGAAGCCTACGACCCTGCCTGCCCGGGGTTTGACCGAAGGCCCCTTCTAAACGAGGAAGTGGTCGAGGAGGTCCTCCCGGCGGAGATTCGGCACGACCTCTGGCTAGTAGATCACCCGGTCAGCCCTCTCCGTAGCCGGGTAAACCAGAGTGGAGACTGCGAACCATTGACTTGAGCCCCTTGCCGGCCTGCTCTCGCACCAGACGGAACCTGCCCGGGACCCTCGCGCGGCGTGGTATCGCGCCAGTCGACGACTACTAAACATCTAGCCTGCCTTGGTCCCTTTTAGGGCCACCGCAACAATCTTGGTCCCTTTTCAGGGCCACCAAAGCCATTTTTTCAGACAGTGGTAACAACCTACCTCATGCACGAGAAGGAGGTTACTAAGTCCATTTCCCAAGGATGGGGTGGACCCCCCAATGGTTACCCAGAAAGGAGACTTATGCCAGTTGGTAGAACTGATAAATAACTATACAGGGTATGAATTTGAAAGAAATCGGTCAAGTTATTTTTGAGAAAATCGTGAAAAGCATGGTTTTTTAGTAGTTATCCGCCATTTTTCTAAAGAATATTACGGAGCTCCTGAAATTTTCCCAGAAATGATACTCATGTCATTTGATAGGGCTTATGAATGGTATAAATTTGAAGGAAATCGTTTGAGCCTTTTTTCGAGAAAACCGTGAAAAACATGGATTTTTAGTCATTATCCGCCATTTTTCTCAAGAATATTACGGAGCTCCTGAAATTTTTCCAGAAATGAGACTCATGCCAGTTGATAGGGCTTATAAATAGCTATCCATGGTATAAATTTGAAGAAAATCGTTAGAGCCGTTTTCGAGAAAAACGTGAAAAACATGGTTTTTTAGTAATTATCCGCCATTTTTTCCGCCATCTTGAATTAAATTTCATTGAATTTCTTATTGTCGAATCCTCATGGTATAAGGACCTTAAGTTTAAAATTTCAAGTCAATCGGTTAATTAGGAATGGAGTAATCGTGTTCACTGACATACACACATACACACACATACACATACACACACACATACACACACATACACATACACACACACACACAGACCAACACCCAAAAATCATGTTTTGGACTCAGGGGACCTTGAAACGTATAGAAATTTAGAAATTGGGGTACCTTAATTTTTTTCGGAAAGCAAATACTTTCCTTACCTATGGTAATAGGGCAAGGAAAGTAAAAACCAGGCTATATAGGTGGATGCACCAGTTTTATTAGCATAGTAGTGGTAGAGTAGAGTGAGAAGCGGTGGTGGGGGGAAGGCAAGTGGTAGAGTACTATCCCACGGTGCTATACCATTCTACTCTACTGAAACTTAGTAATCTACCATGACTCTACTCTACCATGAACGTTTTCATTGGGAGAGTTCACAAGATGGTTAGTACTTGCCCAGGGAACTCTACCACTAACTCTACTATAGTGGGGTCGACGTTATAATGACAGGAAACAAAGATAGGAGATAAACGTTGCAGAATCTCTTTCTTGTCAATGCCTTATATACACGGTAGCAGATACAGGTTTATTGATGTAATATTAACTACAGTATTCATTCTCGTTTAAGATAATCAATTATATTATATTAAACAATGAATTAAATCTATTATATAAAAGCGAAATGGCACTCACTCACTCACTGACTGACTGACTGACTGACTCACTCACTCACTCGCAGAACTAAGAATCTACCGGACCAAAAACGTTCAAATTTGGTCGGTATGTTCAGTTGGCCCTTTAGAGGCGCACTAAGAAATCTTTTGGCGATATTTTAACTCTAAGGGTGGTTTTTAAGGGTTTAAAGTTTTTTAGCATGTATATTCTTCTTATTCCAATATCTTAAAATTATAATTGAAATGTCCATACCATATGTTAATATAGAACTATAATCTAGAGAGAGTACCTCTTCGAAACAGTTGTTCTGATAACTAAATTAAAAATTTTGTCAGGCTGGCATTAAGTTGAGTTGACTTTGTTAGGTTGGCACCAAGTTGAAGATTGAAATGCATTCATCCAGGACCTCCTAAATACCAATTTTTATCCAATTAGCCAAAATTAGCGTTTTCTCAGCTTTTCTGCGTTTCCTCACCTTTTTCAATAATTGATGGAAAATATATTAAATTCAGTACACATGTTTAGCTGAGGTGGAAGAATTTTGTTCGCCAAAGATACGCCGATATAGTAACAGGTGTTTTTCGGGATCAAATTGACATAATACGTTCAAATTCGGTACAGAGGTTCCGCTGAGGTCTACATGCAGGCGAGCGAAGCGAGCCCGCTGATCTCATTTTTGGACGATCCAGTCGGGGGTCCAGGGGGCGGAGCCCCCTTTCTAGACGGATATGGCGAGCGAAGCGAGCCTGACGGCTAGTTTTTCAATAATTTCATAATGAATTTACATAATTAAGATGAAATATTTTGTTAATCAAATTATCTATTCTACATTGTTAAAAGACGATCTGACAACAGAGCAAAGCGAGAAAGAGATAGCGCTATCCGCTATGTTGATTGATAGACAAGGATAGCAATACCATTGCTGATCAAACACTGCCATTATAACGTGGACCTCACTAACGCACGGAGTGAAAACCATATCAGGAAGTAACCTCTGTGTATGAAATTCTATATAAAACACTTATTGACTTGGGCTGCTTTTAAATTAATAAAACAAAATAAATCTTATAGAACCCTTTATTCTTTGAAAAACTTTAAAATAGTTGCACTGTTCAATAGTTGAATAGTTCAACTATTTTTCGAAAAAAGGACCGAGTAAAATACCTGGGAATACTGTTGGATTCATATCTGAGATGGAATATTCATATAAACAGCATGTGTTTAAAAATAAAATTTCTAATATATAAATTTCATCAAATTAGAGAACTAAATAACTTGAAAATAGCTCGATTAATCTACTTCTCTTATGCACAAGCTGTCTTACAATATGGAATAAGAGCTTGGGGTGGAGCCTTGAACACACATTTTGAAAAACTTTTCATAATTCAAAAATATATTATTAAAACAATTCTAGGCAAACCCAGACTTTATCCTACAAGCGATCTTTTCAATGAATTCAAAGTACTAACTGTTCGGCAGCTGTACATAAAAAATTCGATAATATATATTAAGAGGAATAAAAATAGTAGAAGACAATTCACTTACTCATCACAGAGGATAATATTTCTTGTTTCTACTCATTTTGTTGCCAATACAAGCCGGAGCAAAAAACTAAATTGCGAGATTGAGGAATGGATAAGATCAAATAAAACTGAAGACAAAATCTTCTAAGCACCAACTGTTTCTTGTTTTTATGTTTTGTTTTTTTTATCGTAGAATAATAATCATTGTGTTTTACTAACTTTTATCTAATTTAATCTACAAATTTATATTTGTGTGTGAGTTCCACTAATCTTTGTTCTTATTTTGGTTTAATTTCTTAGTTTATATTGAATAAATATATTACTGCAACTTAGGTCTACGCACAGGTTTTACCTTGTAGGCTACTCCTTAAACATAGATGGACATAAAAAAAATGTACTGCAGTTTTGGGATCATTTTATATATTTAATAGTATTTTTCTTGTATTATTTTTGTATGTTATAATATTAGATTATTATAATTGTGTATGTTTTTTGAGAAATAAATTTAAATTTGAAATTTGAATTTGAATTTTAAAGTTTTTTAAAGAATAAAGGGTGCTATAAGATTTATTTTGTTTTATTGACATTCTATATTTATTCTCAATCGACTAAATTTCAATCTAGTTCTAGATTATCACTATGATGAAAACCAGGCTTAAGTGGTACAAGAGGAGGTCATTGACTGATTGATTTGTTCCAGAAGATGGAGGCGGCGACATTGACGACAGCCAAGAGGAGACGTGGCGGCGGAGCGGCGCGGCGCGGGAGCCGCGAGCCAGCATGGCGACCCCGGCGCAGATGAGTCGCGCGGCCAGTCGCCGTAAGTCGCGCGTCCAGAAGCAGCACAGCTACGACGATGAGATCAAGGCGGCAGGTGGTGCCGCTTCCGCTTCCGCTGCCGCTTCCACTACCGCTGGCATGCAGCAGGCTGATGTCGGATTGGGTGAGCGACCACATTTACCAATCTTCATTTCCACGACGCCCTTAGGCCCTCCATAGTTCCTTGTTGAATAGTGTTTGATTGATGTATGTTATGTGGGATCTGTTGTGTTGAAATAGGAGGGATGGTAGATATTAGATTAAACTTTGACGTGTCATATACTGCGGGATCGTTGCTCCCTTAATGCAGTTCAGTAATTGTGACGAACAAGAAAAGTAAAGTGAAGTAAAGATAGTTGAGGGTGTACTTTGATGACAGGTTGACATGTACAAAATTGAATGAAAAAAGACTAAGAAATTGTCAAAAAGCCACTGATTTATTGATAATTAGAATGACCGGTTTCGGTTATTACACCATTGTCAATCTCTGATAAACTAAAACTAAATAAAAAAACTAAAAAAAAAAAAAAGTACAAAATTCATGTTGATAATATTGTGAAGAAAATAAGTGAAAGCATAGAGAAACAATAGCGTAAGTAGATATCCCATGGTATAGGGCGTTTATGTCGCAAATTTTACTGTTATCTCAAGCCGATAGTCCACGTAGCTCTTTCCCGTGAAGCTGTGTGACGCTCGTTGTCTCTTATACTGTGCCTTCATATACACTCTTACCCGGTCAAAGCTTTTACTGTTATCATAAGCTAATAGTTCATGTAATTCTTTCCCGTGAAGCTGTGTGACGCTCGTTGTCTCTTATTCTGTAACTTCATACACTCTCACCCGGTCAAAATAGTGAAAATCGTCAATAATCGACAGTAATCGGCTTGAGATAACAGTAAAAGTTGCGACATAAACGCCCTATACCATGGGTTATCTACTCAAGCTATTGTTTCTCTATGGTAAAAGTCTCTTCATCTTGAGAAATATTTCAAAATATGTCCCACAAAACACTGTTGAATTTGCATAATTCACTACTTTCCACTTTTACCTCACATACTAACACTAAACACTGACTAATTATCACTATATTCACATATTAACTCTAACTTGATCAATCTCTATGTTTTGTTAGAACTGTACTATGAAATCTGTAAGTTACCTCAAGCTTTGGACAACATTAACTTTTTATCAAAATTTTTGGAGAGAAATAGAACAGGCTCAGCCTAGTTTCTCCTTCAATGTCATAATTATATTATGACTAGCCGTCAGGCTCGCTTCGCTCGCCATATCCATCTAGCCAGGGGGCACCGCCCCCTGGACCCCCGACTGGATCGTCCAAGAATGAGATCAGCAGGCTCGCTTCGCTCGCCTACATTTTTCATTTGGGCATTTTTATCATATGTTAGAACAATCCAGTCGGGGGTCCAGACTAAACGTCTGGCTAAACGGATATGGCGAGCGAAGCGAGCCTGACGGCTAGTAATATAATATTCCCAGGATTGAAGTAGCAGTGCCCAATCAATTTTTCCGCGATAAATGCATTTAAATCTTCAACTTGGTGCCAACCTAACAAAGTTAACTCAACTTAATGCCAACCTGACAAAATTATTAATTTAGTTGCCAGTTAACAACTGTTTCGAAGAGGTACTTTCTCTAGATTATAGTTCTATATTAACATATGGTATGGACATTTTTCAATTATAATTAAGAGAATAAGAAGAATATACATGCTAAAAGACGATTTTTGAACCCATGAAAACCACCCTTAGAGTTAAAATATTGCCAAAAGATTTCTTAGTGCGCCTCTAAAGGGCCAACTGAACATACCTACCAAATTTGAACGGTTTTGGTCCGGTAGATTTTTAGTTGTGCGAGTGAGTGAGTGAGTGAGTCAGTCAGTCAGTCAGTCAGTCAGTCAGTCAGTGATTTCGCTTTTATATATATAGATTGTAGTATTATGTACAATAAATAAAATAAATATTGAAATTTGAATGACGTCCGGTTTGCAGGTCTGCCGGTCCAGCTGCCTCGCAGAGCTTCGGCCTACGACGTTTACGCGACGCGGACATCCGACGCTCTGACGGGACGCGACGGGTCGCCGGCCGTCGAACGACGTCGCTCGTCCTTCCGAGTACCCGCACCTGACCCGGACGACCAAACCGGTCAGAGCACATTCATTCTTATTTTCACAATTACATTTGAAAAAATAAACTCACTTTCAATACCACAACCAGTGAGAAATTAATTAGACAATTAGAATTACCTTGGAATAATAGTACACAGTAAATTGATAAAACAATATACAAAATCTTTAAGCACCCTTTAGTTAAAAAAAAACTCTAAAATATTTCAACAAGATTTTTTTTAAATAAAGGGTGCTTTTGTATATTGTTTTATTAATTTGAAAAGTAGCCCTTGTGAATGAAGTGTTTTCAGTACATAGTAATAATCTTACTTTTAAACTACACGTGGTTCGCATGGACACGTTACGTTTTCGGTCCTGACTACCTATAGAGCAGTCGTTAGGTCATGTCAGGGGCCCTGGAATTGATCAGTTGCGACCTGAAAACTCTGACACCAGACCTGAGCCAGCCAGGTCACTCGATATTATTATTATTATTTCAGAGCCTCTGTCATGACCCAATGACTGCTTTTAAGGCAGCTGGGGCCGACAAACTAACGTGTCCATCCGGAACACGGAAGTGGCCCGAGTGAAAAATTTCTCTCCCGGGCTGGGATTCGAACCCAGATCATAAAGCCAGCATCATTTTCCAGTGTAGGCCTACAACTTGGAGAAAACAAGAATCTCAATTTTTTTATTTTGAATTCAGTTACACGATTTGACTATTATTTTAAATTACGGTTCATCGATTAAGGTGGAGAGACTGAAGCTGAACTTAGTTGAAAAATGAAACTTGTGGGATGAATCATTAGAAAATTATTATAAATCGTGTTACATATTGATAACAACTATATTCTCAAAAAATTCATAATATTTCATCAATTTCTATTTTAGCGGAATAATTAGCCTATTATTGTTTATGTGTTTACAGGATCAGCACACTCTGCAGAAAGCAATCAAGTTCCTTCATCATCTCTAGTGATAGACGAAGACAGAAGATCCAGACGGAGAGGCTCACAGCTGTAAGTTGCAGTTTATTTTTTTAATGCTTTCTCATAGGATCCGACCAAGGTACCTAGAATACAATGTATTCTAGGTACATTAGATCCGACTATTAATGATAATAACTAGTATTAATAGTTCTGTGAACAGTAGACCTCACGCAGTTTTCTCATCCACAAGTATCTGGTGTCACCTGTTCACCGGCTTCTCCAGACATCTGTGTAATGCATGCAATGAATAATCCACTCGTCAGCTGATTGATTATGAATAATTCTATAGTCCGATGTATCCTGTCTTCAAAGTAGATTATCTATGTAGTGATATCGGGGTATGAAGGAAATTCCTTTTCCTTTCATATTATCCTTATAATGCAAAATTTCAAAAAAACCTTATGTATACATCAACGCGCAGTTAAAAAAGAATATTTCTGCCAAATCTCATAGAATTCTATAAACGCGTTTGGCCGTAAATGCGTTACATACATACATACATACAGACAGACAAAAGAAAAAATCCGAGTTAAAACATAGATCTCACTGCGTTCGGTCAATTATGCAAAAAATTATATTTTTTAATATCAAATATTACATTTGTAATATGAATTTTATTTCAAACATATTTTGTAAGGCAATAAATTTGATTTGATTTGATTTGATTCTATTTTTATCCACCTTGTTCTTCTCTGTGTAGCCGATACGTTGTGATATGTCAGAGAAAACATAGTCATGTTTAAAGGTGCGTACAGATTCACGCGCCGCGAACATGAGCAATTGACTTTCAATCAGCTGATGCCAAGCTTTTTATATATGTATCTTACCGTTTCTGTAAAAATACAGATACAGTCAGCTGATTGAAAGTGAATTGCTCATGTTCGCGGCGCGTATATTGTATGCACCTTTAGATATAAGTTTAGTTTAGTTTACTTATATAACTTCCATATAAACTTGTGTATTCTGTGGTTATGCTTTTAGGCCAGACATTTCGGCGTTGCGCGCTGCCCGTAGCGACGGCGCGCGTGCAAGCATAGCCGTGCCGCGTGCACCTGAAGAACACACAGCTGATCCAATCAGGAGACAGCAGTCGGTGCAGGACGGAGAAGCCATCAAAATCGTCATACATGACGTCGACTTTGATGCTAACCTCAGTGAGTTGAAAATAGTTCTTGTTAACTAGTAGAGTATAAGATGATGATAATAGACAAACCGCGGAGGATCTGAACGATTGTTTGTTACAGTCATCTAGGAAGACTACCTGCCCAAAATGACCGACTTTTTAAACTACGAACTCTTTAGATTAAATTTCAACTTTTCTAGTACAGTTGTTCAAGGAATACATGAATAGCCTCTTTCTCGCATTATTATCGTCGAATACACTACTCAGGTTAATATCATTAAAGATAATTCATTAAAGTTAAATATGAGTAAAACCAATGTTGTGAAGTTTTCTGCAAGAGGGAATGATAATGATCCACTGATAATGGGATGGGATTATCCTGCTTCTGAAAAAACAAAACTTTTAGGGGTGGAACTGCAGGGGAACATGAAGTGGGATAGCCACGTGGAAAAGCTCCAAAAAAGACTGTATCATGCTCTCTTCGCTCTGAGAACTGTAAAGGCAAATTCAAATATTACGACAGCTCTAAGGGTCTATCATGGATATTTCCTATCATTGATTAGATTTAGTATTCTATTTTGGGGATCAGGAAGGAACTATTTGAACACATGCTTCAAAATGCAGAAAAAAGCACTTCGGGTTCTTGAGGGAGTGAGTCCGTCTTCTTCCTGTAAACCTCTATACTCAGGAGACTCCAACTTCTTTCGGTTCCAGCTATCTATTTCTTGCAAGTGGTTTCTTTTGTGTTCAAAAATTCAGAAATTTTCAATGTTGACCGAATTAATCTTGCATACAGAACTCGAGGTAGAAATGCATGTTTGTTCCAGCTTCCAATTCATAGACTCTCTCTGCTTGAAAAAGGACCGTATTACTCAGGATTGAAGTTTTATAATTGTATTCCAGAGGATATTAGGTTGTGTGGTGGTTAGCCTATAAAGTGTTTTTATCTAAGATAACGAGGACATTGGTAGAGGCATGTCCCTATACAATAGTGGAGTGCTGCAACGCATTCTCAGGATCCCGATCCTGAACTTGACATGTTGCATGCCACTTGAGCCTTGCTCAAAAATGTGTGGCTTTACGCAACTAAATTGTAATAAATAATAAATAAATAAATATCATAGTCACTTTAGGAGTAGCTGAATATTAGTAGTCAACGTCTCCAGAAACCAACAAGTTGTCTGATTGGTCAATGGTCAATTGGGATTGGTCAATTTTACTCCACAGCTCACAACCAATAGGAAGCGATCAGCTTAAAAACGTCACAAGCAATGAGAGAGCTTAGGGGTATTCACAATGTTGTTCTAGCCAGCTGGAGTGCTATTTGATAACTCTGGATTGTGAACGCCCCATCTAAAATCAACTGCTATAAGCTAACTGCAATAGCGCTCCAAGCGGATAATTTGTTAAACTGTGTTAAACTCAAAGTTTATAACCTCACTTTTGCTACCGAATATGACCATAACAAATATGGCCGCCGTTTTAACAGAGTTAGTTGAAGTTAGCAGACTCGAACCTGCACTATCTGCTAATATTTTACTTTACTAGGTAAGGAAAGTATTGCTTTCCGAAAAAAATTAAGGTACCCCAATTTCTAAATTTCTATATATATATATATATATATGTGTGTGTGTGTGTGTGTGTGTGTGTGTGTGTGTGTGTGTGTGTGTGTGTGTGTGTGTGTGTGTGTGTGTGTGTGTGTGTGTGTGTGTGTGTGTGTGTGTGTGTGTGTGTGTGTGTGTGTGTGTGTGTGTATGAGTGTATGTGTGTCTGTGTACACGATATCTCATCTCCCAATCAACGGAATGACTTGAAATTTGGAACGTAAGGTCATTACAATATAAGGATCCGACACGAACAATTTCGATCAAATGCGATTCAAGATGTTGAAAATGTTGTCAAAAACAGGGTATTTCGCGATTTTCTCGAAAACGGCTTCAACGATTTTAATTAAAGTTATACCTAGAATAGTCATCGATAAGCTCTATCAACTGCCACAAGTCCCATGTCTGTAAAAATTTCAGGAGCTTCGCGCCCCATCTGTACAAAGTTTGATTACAGATTCTTAATTATCAGGCTTAAGATTCAATTTAAACAAAAAATTTCGCGTGGAAAAGATTGAGCATGAGAATCTCTACAATAATAATGTCCAGTAACATTTTCACCTAAAATTAAAAATAAGCTAGAAATTCGAGAAAATGTGACTATCCAATTGCAAACTGTTGGCAACTGTTGATTATATTGAATGATCCACTATGAAGAGATAGCAGACCTCGTGTGTCTCCAGTGTTATTGCCCTGTCACCAGCTGGCTCAAACCTTTGAATAGTAGACTTGAGATGCGCAGGAACACTAGCGTCAGGTGATCAATTTCCTTGACGGCAAGGAAAGTTGTGCGAGTGTACCACACCAGATTTTTTTCTAACGTACTACTATAGCATTGAGTTAACACATACTTAGCAAATAGCTGGAGTTAGCGAATAGCTCGACTTGGCCAGCTAACTCCAACACTGTGAATATACCCCTTTTGTTGAGTTTTAGGTATGGCCACTTCCGTATCAATTTATTACAGTCAAAACAGTTTAGATTTCGTTATTTATCTTTTTCCTGTATTGGGCTACTTGTAATATAAATATAAAGAAAATAAAATTCTCAGTACCCTTTTTTAAAAATATTTTATCACAACATGTTTCGGTCATTTATGCCATTGTCAAGTATTGAAAATGGCATAAATGACCGAAACATGTTGTGATAAAATATTTTAAAAAAAGGGTACTGAGATTTTTATTTTCTTTATATTTAGATTTCGTTATTCTGAAAATCGTTTTTATACCTCTTATGACCTCTGATACTTCTAATGATCAATTCCAATTCAATGCAATTTATCAATTTAGTCTTCAATGACACATTAAATGTTTGAATTGTGGAATATTAATTTGAATCTGTCATCTATTTCAGGCTCAAGAACGGGATCGAAGAGGAGGGTGACACTGAGGAGGGATCCAGCTGACAAAGCCCACAGAAGTGAGTAGAAAGCATTAAAAAAATGCAGTATTTTTGCGATCACAAACGAAACATTCATCGAGTAAATGCAATATGATCTGATCTTCTCTTTCTCAGTATTTTTCTCACTTAAAAATAATAATATCATAGAGAAACAATAGCGTAAGTACATATCCCTTAGTATAGGGCGTTTATGCCGCAACTTCTACTGTTATCTCGAGCCGATAGTCAACGTGCCTATTATAATACATTTTATCTTTCACGTAAAGGTAAAATATACCCCATTAAAAGTATACTATTTAACCCCATTCAAAATATTCAAGCTGTTATCTGTAACTTACTAATAGCATAGAAAAACAATAGCATATTAAGTAGATATCCCATGGTATAGGGCGTTTATGTCGCAACTTCTACTGTTATCTCAAGCTGATAATCAAGGTAGTTCTTTCCCGTGACGCTGTGTGACACTGGTAGTCTCTCATATTGTGCTGTTCATACACTCTCACCCCAACAAAACAGTAACAATCGACATTAATCAACAGTAATCGGCTTGAGATAACAGTGAAAGTTGCGACATAAACGCCGTAAACCATGGGATATCTACTTACACTATTGTTCTCTATGATAATACTGAGGATGAAGACCACGTAAGCTCAAAGGCTTGTGCGTGGGTACTTGAGAAAGTAGTAAGAAGAGAAGCAAGGTGTCATCAATTAACAGTGTTGGGAAAATTTCATGTTTAGCCTTGTAGTGCAATAAATTTTTTCTTTCAACTTTGAGTCGTGTCCTCCGTGGAAGACCAATTGGTTAACCTACATTATGCTAGGTGATAGGTGATCACCTTCTAGTCATGATCTGGGCAATTTTTGTTTTAGTTATAATTTTTCTTCCGTTCGCTTTACTGTCTATTGTGACCCATGTAAATTCATGTCAGTAGACACTCAAACTTGATGTAGAGTGTTAGTATTATTGAGTGTTAGCAAATATTTCTTAGAACCGTGAAGAAATTGCTGGATGCAGGAACGCTTAGAAGCGTTCATTTTGCTGTGTTCCATTCTCTTCTTTCATACGGTGTTATATTTTGGGGCAATTCAACTCATGCAATACATATATTTAGGATTCAAAAGTGGGCAGTTAGAGTGATGGTGGGTGAATCTATTAGAGCAAGTTGTAGAGATTATTTCAAAGAGTTAAAGATTCTCCCACTACCAGGTGTATATATTTTAGAGGCTCTTTGTTTTATTGATAGGAATTAAGATAGGTTCAATACAGGAGAGTTGTTCCACTCATACAATACCAGATATAGACAAAACCTCAGAGACGACATTCATCGAACTGGTATGTATGAGAAGGGGGTAAAGAGTGCAGGAATTCGGCTTTATGATTCATTGCCAACACGCATGGAAGCTCTTACAGGTGAAAAGTTCAGAATTAAGGTGAGGGAGGAGTTGTTGCAGGTTTGTCCTTATTCCAGTGAGGAATTCTTTTTGCATTATGGAATGCAAAGATTGACGACTTAGATTATAATTGACAAATCCTTATACCCCTTTCATAGGTGGTCAGTGGGATGAAAAAAATGAAAAAAAAGTGCTCTGTGACTTGTTGTTTTCGTAAAATGACACTTTTGGGTCCCTGGGACCCAAGGGTCACGACTAACGTAACTCTTTTCATTTTTTTCAAATGCACATTATTATGCAATAGTGATTGGATTCAAGCAGTCAACATGTACATTTTTAACAGAAACTTCGAAAAATGTACAAATTGACTTCTAGATCTAGATCTCTATTTCAATGACATTATTTATAATAAAAATAAATTCCTAGTTCAAGATAAGAATACTGACCCTGAGTAGGATGATAGTGAAACCAATGAACTTCATGTGATCCTAGGGATACTAAACTACCCCTAAAAGTGAACTTTATATGACCTTATATATTTTTCATGTTTCTAGTATAGTGTTTCATATAGGTTTTAGGATTTATAATAGTGTTCATCACTATAATATCATAAGTTTTGCAAGGATTGTGCAACATGAACTTGAGGGTAGGGTAAAAACTACCCTTAGAGTGAACTATGACCTTCCAATATTTTTCCTGTCTTTCTAGTGGTGTTGCATGTAAGATCCATCATAGTATTCATTATTATAATTTTTTGTTCACTTAACATAAAATAATAACCGAACGTTACTTTCCACAACCATAAAAATGCAAGGTTTTATAAATTTATTTTTTTAATTATAAGAATGATCGATTTCTGGTTTACTTAAGTGCTCATTGCGTCCATCAATAACCCTTGAACATATCAGAATCATAGAATAACATTATATCTTGAAATATATTGGAATATGTAATATGAAAGAAGCGGATCCCTGGGACGACTAACGTCAGAAAAAGTAGGGTCACGACTAGAAGGTTAACCTTTTACCTTAATGGCACATTTCAGCTTTCATTGTACTAGAATTATCCAATTGCAATTGTGGGTTGAGGAAGCATTTTTATTGCACCTTTTTGGTGTATTTCATACGACATGCAGTCAAATATTGAAGTAAATAATAATTCGTTTATTTACTGACTAAAGTACTATCGAACGGCTATAGTCAGGACCACGTTATAATGGCAGTGTTTGATTAGCAATGGTATTGCTATCCTTGTCTATCAATCAACAAAGCGGATAGCGCTATCTCTTTCTCGCTTTGCTCTGTTGCCAGATCGTCTTTTAACAATGTACAATTAATAATTAATTGACAAAATATTTCTTCTTAATTATGGAATAATTGAAAAATATAATTTCAGGCTTGATAAAATATAATAATTGATTATTTTAAACGAGAATGAACAGTTAATACCACATCAATAAATCTGTATCAGCTACCGTCTATAGAAGGCATTGACAAGAGAGAGGATCGGCAACGTTGTTCTCCTATCTTTCTCCACTGCCATTATAACGTGGACCTCACTATAGTTAGTCTCATTTCAACTGTTGGAAATGATCACTGGCCGTTCGAAAGTACTTCAGTCAATAAGTGAACGAATTTGATTATTTACTTAAATTTTTGACTGCATGTCGTGTGAAATGCACCAAAAAACGTCTGTTAATACATCGCAGCTCGAAATGTATTGTCTACTCTATCCAATAAATAAATTTATTCTTCTTGGTTGACATAAAAATAGATATCCTATTATATTTAGCAAGCAATTTCTGTATTTTTATATCTGGTTATCTATCTGGTTATTTATTTTCGACGGATCTCGAAAACGGCTCTAACGATTTTCACGAAATTTGGAACATAGTAGGTTTATGATATGAAAATTCGACTGCACTAGGTCTCATCCTTGGGAAAACTCGCTGAACAACATTAAAAGGATAGGTAATACATCCCTGGCTGAAACAGCTGTGGATGGTAAAAAAGTGAGTGAGCGAGTGAGTATGTGAAAAATCAAGATATCGCATCCCCGAAATTCATAAGATGACATATAGCCAGCTGTGAAATATAAACACAACCATTTTGGAGAATAATTGTGTTCTGTTTATCAATAAATAAAAATAGCGAGCGAAGCTCGGTGCCCCGATATTTATTATGAATAATAGAGAATAAAATATATAATGAGATTACAATATATTAATTTATATAATTGATTTTTCTATTTTTGTTGACATGACAGCGAGGGGCTTCGGCATGCGAGTGGTTGGTGGAAAGGCGGGAGCAGACGGTCGTCTTTTTGCCTACATCGTGTGGACTGTCCCTGGTGGCCCCGCCGAGAAAGGGGGTCTTCAACAAGGCGATAAGGTAGATAACATCTTCAAAAAATTAATTTCTATTCGACCACATTCACTATAATCGAAAATATTATTCTCGATGTGACTTTTTTGAACCATTAATTTTGAAAATTATTGTGACCCATTTGAATTTTTTCAATTGTCATCTATTCCCTGCTTTCCAAAAACTTATAGTGGAATGAACAGAAAAATAATATGTCATCACATTGAGAAATAAATTCACTTCTATTCTTGAGTTATAAGTATTTGAAGATGAGTGATTTTTCTGATCGAATAAAAATACTAAGATCAAAGTATCCAATAAAATCCAAAACTCAAACCATGCATATGTTTAGCATATTTTATGTCAACTGCTAAAATTATTCTGCAATGTTGAATGAAAAATACTAAGAAATGTCAAAAACCACAGACTCATTGATACTAAGAATAAGAAAGAATGGTTTCAGTTGTTACACCACTGACAATCTCTAATAAACTAGAGTTTATTCTAAGAATAAACTTAGATTGACATTCAGATTGACAATGGTGTAACAACCTAAAACGGTCTTTCTAAGTATCAATAAATCTGTGGTTTTTGACAATTTCTTAGTATTTTCATTAGTACTTGAAAAACAACTTTTTGTGTAGTTGAGAAGTTGATATTGTGATAATTATTCATATTGACTAAAAATACTAAGAAATTGTCAAAACCACAGATTTATTGATACTCAGAAAGACCGGTTTCGATTGTTACACCATTGTCAATCTCTGATAAACTCAAGTTTTTTATAAGAATAAACTTAGATTGACATTTATATTGACAATGGTGTAACAACCAAATCCGGTCTTTCTAAGTATCAATAAATCTGTGGTTTTTGACAATTTCTTAGTATTTTTTTAGTACCTCAGAAAAAACACTTTTTGTGTAGTTGAGAAGTTGATATTGTGATAATTGTTCATATTGAATAGAAATACTAAGAAATGGTCAAAAACCATTGATTTATTGATACTTAGAAAGAACGGTTTCGGTTGTTACACCATTGACAATCTCTGAAACTCGTGTTCATTCTAAGAATAAACTTAGATTGACAATGGTGTAACTACCGAAACCGGTCTTTCTAAATAACAATAAATCTGTGGTTTTTGACAATTCTTAGTATTTTTATTCAATCAGAAAAGTCTCTGATAAACACGAGTTTATTCTAAGAATAAACTTAGATTGACATTCAGATTGACAATGGTGTAACAACCGAAAACGGTCTTTCCAAGTATGAATAAATCTGTGGTTTTTGACAATTCTTAGTATTTTTATTTAATCAGAAAAGTCTCTGATAAACACGAGTCTATTCTAAGAATAAACTTAGATTGACATTCAGATTGACAATGGTGTAACAACCGAAGCCGGTCATTCTAAGTATCAATAAATCTGTGTTTTTTGGCAATTTCTTATAGTATTGTTATTCAATCAGAAAAATCACCACAATATCAACTTCTCAACTACACAAAAAGTGATTTTTCTGAGGTACTAGAAAGGTACAGAGTGTCGCTTGCTGTTTAACTCAATAGTTGCAGATGTGATGGATGTTTTGAAGGCTACTGACCTTCATTGCTTTTGTGAATAACCTTGACTTTTCCGTTTGACCTTGAGGTTCTGGAGTGGTGCGGTGTTTCGCTGGTGGATCGGAGCTTCGAGGAGGTGTGCTCCGTCATGGACAGAACAGGGGACACCGCAGACATTCTCGTCGAGCATGGAAATGACCTGTGAGTGGACACACCCATACTCTTCATTACTACTCTAAGATAATATTAGATAATATCACATAATACAACAGTATACAGAACAGAATAAAACAGAATACAGCTGTATTCTGTGATAATATCTGCCATAATATTATCAATTTGGTTATTACATTTACATTTATTACATTCCACAATCACAATATCAAATTAATGATTGGGAGAGAATCAACAGGATAAACCCAAAACTGTTCCTGTCCCTAATTTTGATAAAAATAGTCCAAATGAGGTTATGAAAACACTTTTATAAAGATCACAAAAATTTACAGTTGAAATAAACATTATACTAAAAATTTTGTATCTCGTTTATGTTAGTTACCTTACCTTATTTGAGTTTACCTTATTGGTTGTTGTCAAACGTTCTCATGACAATATTTATAGTGACGTCCACGTTATAATGGCAGTGTTTGATTAGCAATGGTATTGCTATAGAATAGAATAAAAAAATACTTAATTCATCAGATGTAAGAAATACATAGAACAGTGTCAATAAATTACAATATGAATATAAATAGTTAGGCTAGCCTAGTTATAGACAAACACGTTTCATCAAAAATCAATGTTGAACTCTTGAAAAGAATACAGCGACAATTTGACCAGATATTCCTTTAAATTCTTTGTAAAAATTCAAAATGATATTCCTTTAAATTCTTTGTAAAGATTCTTGGACAATTCGAACAGATATTCCTTTAAATTCTCTGTAAAGATTCAGATATTCCTTTTAATTCTTTGTAAAGATCCAGATATTCCTTTAAATTATTTGTAAAGATCCTGATATTCCTTTAAATTCTTTGTAAAGATTCATGGATCTTGTAATATTTGAAGACTGGTTGGTACCTTTGAAAAACACTTCTTACCTCTGTAAATAGGTTTTTTTTGTAAAAAGATCTAATCTGAGCCTCTCTATTATCCATATTATTGTGAAAATTCCTAGGTCTGAGAAAGCTAATATTACAGAATCAGTTCTATTGGGGTTTAGCATAATTTCTTATTGCTCGTTTTTGCTGTTTTAGAATTTTTTAACTATCCTTGTCTATCATTCAACAGAGCAGATAGCGCTATCTCTTTCCCGCTTTGCTCTGTTACCAGATCGTATTTCAACATCCAATGTAGGAATAATAATCAATTAACAAAACATTTCATCTTAATTATGAAAATTCATTATGAAATTATTGAAAAATAAAATCTCTTGCTTAATAGAATATAATTGAATATTTTAAACGAGAATGAACAATTGATATTATATTCAATAAACCTGTATCAGCTATCATCTACAGAAGTCATTGACAAAACAATATCTCTTTCTGGCTTTGCTCTGTTGCCAGATCGTCTTTTAACAATGTAGAATTGATAATCAATAAACAAAATATATTATCTTAATTATGAAAATTTATTATGAAATAATTGAGAAATTTAATTTCCTGGTTGATGAAATATAATTGATTATTGAATCTTAGACCTCACTTCGCTCGGTCAACTTTATTTTCTAATGTACCGAAGTCAATAGAATTATATAATTATTTGACCTAAATTGAGTTTGTTTTCCGGTAATTCTTCAAAATTATATTTTTAATATGTGAATATTTCCTATTTTAGTTATAATAATGAGAAATATATCGTCTATGTTTAGTTTTGGAAATCTACTTTTTAAAAAAACTTGAGGACTGAAAATTTTATGAATTGAAGAACTACAAGACTCAACCTATTTTGGACTATGTGTAACATTATCTAAATTTGGGAGAGGAATAGCACAAGGTTACCTTATTTTTCCTCTCCCTATCATTTTGATTATGTAATTATTGTAGAAATGAATGAAGAATGAATAATATTTTTTGTTGAACAGGAGAATGTGTGATCTACTAGATGAGCCACTACCGGGAGCCTCGAGGAAAAACTCAGGGGAAGCTCTAGGATTGCAGCTAGGTAAGTCACTTGAAATTTAAAAAAAAAAATTGAATTTTTCTTTTGATGAACTAGAGGATAAGTTGAAAAGGTACAGATAATTGAAAGTGTCATCTATCATGAAGACTAACTGCTACCTATCACCCGGTGTTGCACAAAACTCTGTTAACTTTTAAACCGGAGTGAATGCCAAAATGCCACTTGAACCACTGAGGGAATTTGATGTCAGGAGTCATGACAAACGCCAGAAATCGGTTTACTCAGTGTATGGAGAATTGGGGACGTCACCCACCTGATTTGATATTCAAAACTAATTGAAACAAAACTTGATATATGTGTCTACATTACAAGAAATGAATACAAACATTCTGATCTATATAAAGAGTTTTTTTCCACTTTTGAAAAAAGGAAGTTTTGCTGCCGCACTCTGTAGCTTGGAAGCTGACGTAGATTCCAGTTTCAGAACATACTACTAATTATTGCCGTTGGCAGAGATATTTGTGATGCTGTAAATATTGTATACAGAGTGAATATAAATATTTAATGTAAATATTGTATATGTATGGGAACCCTTCAATAAGCTGGAGTCTGTTGTAGATAATAATGTAACTTTCAGAATAAGTTATAGTTTAAGGTAAGATACTCTACCTATGGACGTACAACTGAATTTCAACCCCTCATAAGGGGGTGACTTAGAGGTTGTAACTCGAATATTTCAAATGTAAACACCAATTTTGTGGTACATCATTTTAAAGGCTTTATAAAACGAGAAAGATGGCATCGATAAAAAAGTTCTATGTTACTTGTATCCAAAATGGCGGCTGATTGAAGTTTTATTTTTTATACAAATGAGGGGTTGTAACTCAAATATTTGAATGTGAACACCCATTGTGTGATACATCATTTTGAAGGCTTTCTCAAAGCAAGGAAGATGACATCAATGAAAATGTTCTACGATACTTGTATCCATAAAAATGGCGGCTGATTGAACTTTATTAATTATTATTTCTTTGAAGGTCTTTTAAAAACAAGAAAGATGGCATCAATAAAACACTTCTATGATACTTGCATCCAAAATGGTGGTTGATTGGAGTTTTAGTTTTCAAAGATATGATTGGTAAAACTCCAATCAGCCGCCATTTTGGATACAAGTATAATGGAACATTTTCATAGAACATAGAACATTAAGAACATTTGTTCCATAGAACATTTTATTGATGCCATCGTGTTTCGGATGGACACGTTAAGGCGTTGGTCCCGGCTGTCTAAAAAGCATTCGTTAGGTCATGTCAGAGGCCCTTAAATTGATCAGTTGCGACCTGAAAACTCTGACACCAGACTTGAGCCAGCCAGGTCACTCGATATTATTATTATTTAATTGATGCCATCTTCATTTTTTCAAAAAGGCCTTTAAAATTATGCACCACACAATGGGTGTTTACATTTAGAATATTTGAAATACAACCCCTAAGTCACCACCCCCTTATAGGTGTTGAAAGTCAGTTGTACATCAAAAGATAGAGTATTTGACCAATAACTGTGACGGTGGGAAAAGAAAAGAAAATGGTCGTACAGGTTTTTGATAATAAACGAATCAATAAATCATTTATTACGAATTGGAATTTATTACGGAATAATAATCAGATGATATTTCAGGGGCTACTCGTTTTGCTGATCTGTGGTCGTTCAGTTTTTGATAATAAAAAAAAACAAAAATTACTATTTAGAATTAATGATCTGGAAATTAAAAAATGTACAATTTACTATTATCTTAATTTACCTTAACCAGAGTCCCTTGGCCTGCTCCTCAAGGTCCAGTTGAAGCACTCCCGAAATTTAAATAAAAAAATATATAAAAAAAACTCTGCCAGTTGATTGAATCAAAAACACCAGCTTTCCCTACAAGATTCAAATCCTGAAAAAAAATTATGTAGGTTTAAAATGTCAGGACTGCGACAGCCTTTAATTGAATTCTCAAGACAGAATCCTTCAGGTACGGTAACCAATGCCTGAACTCAACAACTAACTTCACAAACGGTTCACAAGTAATACGGGCCTCGAAAGAAAAATTCAAAATCTATTTATGTGAATAACACATGCAGCCTTGATTCACAGACCAAAAGTCAACTCACTCTTGTTTGTATAGCATGGAGCTAAAAACCATAATATTGCCTTCACGAAACGTGATAAAACACACGTTTCATGTTTGTACATTGGAGATCTTCACGCTTTATCGATTACCTACATTTCATAATTAAATCCGCGACCAGATTTCCAATTCACAAAATAATATTTCAAAAATTGAATAGGTTTTGATGTCATGTATGACAAAATATAATTAATTAACAAAATATCAAAACCTAGTATTCAATTAAATTGAATACTAGGTTTTGATGTCATGCATGACATAACTCATCCCGGAAGTTACACTTTTATATCTACAACAGTCTCCAACTTACTGGAGGGTTACCATACATATTATTTACTCTGTATATCACATAATACATATTATTGTGTGTGTGTGTGTAGATATGATATTTGTGACATTTTTGTTGACAGAGGGCGTAGATGACAAGTCGCCGGCCTCACCAACCCGTCGAAAATTGCCCAAAACTCCGGTATAGATTTTCTTCATTGTAAAATTATTCTATAATATTTATGGTACTCAAAAGGTACACATCCATTGCATGCAGCAACCATTCAACTTAATATTATTATCAAGTTTCTAACTTTATTATTGTAATTTAGAACTATAAAAGGCCTAATAATAACTAACATTCAGTAGCGAATTTCGAAACTGAGTTGATCCTAATACATCATGTCTTGAACTTATCTACAGTCAGGTCCGCGTTATAATGGCAGTGTTTGATTGGCAATGGTATTGCTATCCTTGTCTATCATTCAACAAAGCGGATAGCGATATCTCTTTCTTGCTTTGCTCTGTTGCCAGATCGTCTTCTAACAATTTAGAATTAATAATTAATTCAAAAAATTTTCATCTTTTTTTCAGTATGAAATTATGGAAAAATATAATTTCTTGCCTAATGTAGTGTATTACGCTACAAGCACAGAAAGTTAGTGTTCTCGGTATGAGGATAGTTTCCCTGGCGAGGCGAATATGTTATCCGAATACCGTAAACACCTTCCTGAGAGAGTCACATACAATATTATTCGCCACACTACAGGTATAGCTGACGCCAAAAAGTTAGACGGTTTCGTGGATCTCTTGTGCGTTCCAACAGCTGATGTTGTCAAGTAGAGTTGTCATCTAGCTTGGCTTAGGTGATGATTTTTAAATCAAAAGAGACAATAAAAAGATGCATTGCATCAGCTGTGAGTAGGTTACACCATGTGACCCACAAAGCCGCCTAACTTTTTGGCATCAGCTATATTAAGAGTAATAAATTGAATAAGAATAGTTTATGAGGGGGGGGGGAACTTTGATGTCTCATATCTCAAGATCCAGACGTCGTAGGGTACTCAAAGTGGGGTGGAAATTTCCGATCTCACCCTCCTGAACACAATGCACCATATGGCACAGTTGTCCAAACACATTTTCAAAAATTTTCATTAAAAGCGGCCGGAAAGGGTACTCTTTCCGGCCTTAGCCGGAAAGAAACCTGTTCTGACGTCAGACGAGAGTCGTCTGCAAACAATGTCTTTCAGATCTACGTAGGGACTGGAAAATAGCTGCTTTCTGTGCAGTGTGGCGAAAAAATATAATTGATTATTTTAAATGATAATGAACAGTTAATATTACATCAATAAACCTGTAGCAGCTACAGGCATTGACAAGTCAGAGGATCGGCAACGTTGTTCTCCTATCTTTCTCCACTGCCATTATAACGTGGACCTCACTATAGTTGATTAAATACTTTATTATTTCTTTTAACAGAGAGTATTGTTTTTCGTATTTTTGTGCATGAAGGGTTCTAAACTTTATACAGATTATTAACACACATTAAATTAATAATATTACTACTCTTCCAATATTGACTTTTATTAATATATTTTTGGTGGCTTGTTGGAGTAAATGTCAACGCGCCGGTCTAATAATGTAGAGAACCCGAGTTCGAATCTCCACCAGGGCGAAAGTTTTTGACCACAGCACAATCACATAGATACGGCCACCCCGTCTTTCGGAGGAGACGATAAGCCGTCGGTCCCGGCTTAAAAAGTAGTTGTCATCTCTCATTATCGTCCCTCTCACTCATTACCCACGCACAAGACTAAGAGCTTATGTGGGCATCACCCTCAGTATTATTATTATCATATTACATTCTAGCATTATATACTATTGAACATATTACATTCAAAAATACCGACCTAATACATTCAAAAATGAAGTTGGTAAGATACAAAATATTTAATGATATTTCCTCGAGGTCCATGTTATCCTTGTCTATCATTTGACAAAGCAGATAGCGCTATCTTTTTCTATCTCCGCAACGTTGACAGATTGTTTCTTAACAATGTAGAAATTCCATAAACAGAATATATATTCCCAGTTATGAAATCGTACTATTTACAAAACATATACCTAATTATTATAGATAAAACAAAATAAAATCTTATAGCACCCTTTATTTTAAAAAAAAACTTTAAAAATATAGTGTGCTATAAGATTTTATTTTGTTTTATTGATTTAAAAGTAGCCCATATCAATAAGTGTTTTCTAATTATTATTATAATATACATACTAAAGAGGTTGCTAATAATAAACTAACTTAATCCTTATTATGATACCCCGTCCACTATAATTATATGTGTTGGGGTGATCATAATATTCTCTCCTGAAACATGTACAAATGATTTTAAAAATTGAGTTAGTAAATTTTATTATCAAATAATTGAAAGTTATATATTTTGACAGATGAAATATGATTGTTCATTTTCAACAATAATGAACAGTTAATATTTCTTCAGATATACCGGTATCGGCTATCCTTTATAGAAGGCAGTGGCAAGGCAGAGAATCGTTTTAAAAATCCAGTTAGTAAATTCAATTATCAAATAATTGAAAGTTATATATTTTGACAGATAAAATATAATTGTTTAGTTTTAACAATAATAATGAACAATTAATATTACGTCAGATATACCGGTATCGGCTATCCTTTATAGAAGGCAGTAGCAAGGCAGAGAATCGGCAACGTTGCTCTCTGATATTCCTTCACTACCATTAGTACATGGACCTCAGTATAAAATACAAAATAAATTATGGAATGAAATAGGCTATATTATATTTTCCAAACATAGCAACTTGATTGAAAAAATTATGAGTTTTATTAAATTTGAATTTTTTCCTAGAAAGTATAGAATAGAATGACTAATTCAATTTCTGACGTGGCGAAGTTTGGACAGTCGTGTCCTCTCTGCCACTTAACCACGGAAGTGGAGGATGGAATATTGAAGTCAACCGTTGCAATTCGAAAATATCCATAGGCCTATACAATTGAGATGATATCGGGTCTAAGTATTCGAGGATATTTCAAATATCATTCAGCCTAGACTAATAATATCATGGAAAGTCCAGAATATTTTTAAATTGAACGGCATTTCCATATTTTTGTGCATAATTAATTAAAAATAACATTTTTGACATCGGTAGTTTTGTTGAACGTAGTTTCTATGTTTTATGTACGGTATCCATACCTAAGATATATTTGGCTGTGGTGTTATAAGAGATTGCTTTTATTTGTTCTAGTTTCATTTATTCATTTAATTATTTATTTATTTACAATGCAAATGACACTAATGTAATAACATTGATAGATAAAATAATAAGGTAGTTCTTGTGCTATATTTGTCCAGTTGAGAGTGTAGGCCTACTTCGTATTTTTGCTAGATTTTTAGACACTTTGCAAGTTAATATGAAGCTTCTCTGTGTTGTTTCAAGCTGATTATCGAACTTTTTACGCTGAGTGAAGTCTTTAACTAAATTTATCTTTGGCTGTGTTATAAGAGTCTTTCTAGTATGTTTTAGAATAGGAGCGATCTTTATTATTTCGTATTATTTCATCAGCTTTCCCATTGTATTTTGATAAGTTTTTATATTCTTTCTCATGGCTATTATATGAGGGATTCTATTGACTCTAGTGAGGTCCACGTTATAATGGCAGTGTTTGATTAGCAATGGTATTGCTATCCTTGTCTATTATTCAACAAAGCGGATAGCACTATCTCTTTCTCGGTTTGCTCTGTTTCCAAAGTCTTTCAACAATGTAGAATTGATAATTAATTAACAAAATATTTCATCTTAATTATGGAAATTCATTATGAAATTATTGAGAAATATAATCTCTTGCTTGATAAAATATAATTGATTATTTTAAATGAGAATGAACAGTTAATAGTACATCAATAAACCTGTATCAGCTACCGTCTGTAGAAGGCATTGTCAACGTTGTTCTCCTATTTTTCTACACTGCCTTTATAACGTGGACCTCACTATATCTTTTTTTTTTTTTTTTGATCTGGACTAGACTCTTCATTATGTTTTATTTGAGTTGAATCCACTATCACTCAAACTTAAACTTCAAAACTTAACTCAAGTTTGAACGGAGATTTATCTGATGTTCATAGCCAAACCCCGTATGAAACACATTTATGATAAATGCAATCATATCTTCAAGTAAACGTGGTTCAGCGTTGAACGTAGTGTAAGCATATGGCACTAAAACTTGTATGCAACATCTCGGGTTTAACGGAGATTTATCTGCTGTTAGTTTAAACCCGGAATAAAACACATTACAATAAATTCGACCATATATTCAGATAAACGTGGTTTAGCGTTAAACGAGTGTTAGCAGATGGCCTTGAAACTTGTATGCACCATCTCGGTTTAAACGGAGATTTATCTGTTGTTAGTTTAAACCCGGAATGAAACCCATTATAATAAATACGACCATACATTTATTCAATCTTAGATTAGCGTTGAAATTGGTTGGTGCATTGGATTCCAAGTCTACTCCAATCTTCCACTAGAAATCCACCAGAGACAAGAAATATAGCAATGCTTATCCAAGGCTTAATAATAATGCTTATGCATATCCTTTATCTATGATTCCACTCAAAATCAAATGAAATTTTATTTTGCCATAATAAAAATAATACAGTGAAATAATAATCCTTAATAAAAAGTTGAAAAAAACACATTGATCGATATAATATATACACGATATATATATATATATATATATATACATTTATATATATATATATATTGCTGAGCCTGAAACAAAATAACATTTTTGGCACTGCCTGCAAAACCGAAATTTAAGTGCTGACAGCGGAAAATTTCTTTTTCCTACAGATACCTTGAAAAGTGACCATTTGTGCACTGATTGCAGGCCGCAAAGAATGACTTTTCCGCACTAGTGCGCAAAGTGAGTACTTTGTGTACTCCAGATTTGCAACATGGAAACACAAAATAGTTAGTAGGTTATATGGAGCACCAGTGCAGCATAATCAAAATGAAGTTGGTAACTGTGGTATAGTGTGGTGCACGTTATAGGAATATTGAGGCGGTGGATGACAGCCCCCCCCCCCCCCGCCATTCAAACACACATACATTATTATTCAATTTGACAATAAATTAAGGTTTTTATTGATAATAAAATTACACAGAAAAACATTTGATGAATTTCAGGCAATTTTACCCATAATTACCCACTTTTCATATTCAATGGTAACTGTAGGAAAAACTTAATGTGAAATACGTGTGCAAAGTTCCTCAATATAAATCTCAGTACCCTTTTAAATTATTTTTTCCTCCACCTACTGTCTAAAGTACTCACTCTACTCCCTGAAACCTAATACTAAAGTGTCACTTTTTCGCTCTCGGTAGTAAAAAACAGAAAAACTCCCTAGGGAGTAAAAGTGACTCCATTTAAATAACATGGGGAGCATCTCTATTTTGAAACTTACATTGTAATAGGTTAGAAGGTCTAAGCTCAGATGAGAAAGCATAATAGAGGTGTCTGTCATTGAGTCAACTGAATTCAATACCACAACCAGAAATTTGATCAACTCATGAAATATATGTTTGTATGATATTATATTCTTAATATTAGTAGACGATAAAAATTTATACAATTTTTAAAATATCTTATTCTATTCAAAATACCAGCCAACAAATATTTTTGATCTGCAATTCAAATCTGAACCGCGTGATCTGGAGTCAGCCATTTTTGGTAAACACCCAGCTGATATAATTGTTACAACTTTAGCCGATAGATAGCGCAATTGGCAGTGCCAATCAGACGGCCGGTTTTTAGGTTTTAGATTTTAGGTTATGTTGTTAGGAAACATAGTCACCAATACATAAGTTATTGAAATGATTTTATCTGCAGTTTCTATAAAAAAATGTAGATGGAGGAAAAATGTTGTGTACATCACGAGTGAAAAATACTTTTTCTCCCTCAGGAAAATTGTTGCCCTCAGCTTTGCCTCGGGCTTCAAACTTTCCCCTCAGGGAGAAAAAGTCGTACTTTTCACTCCAGATATACAAATAACTATTTTGGCGCTGCCTGCGAAACCGAAGTTTAAGTGCTGACATCGGAAAATTTATTGTTTTGAAATGGTAGAATCGACATTCTAGATGAGCTTCTGATTTTCAGAGATTATTAAATTATTGGAGAATCATTTATAAGAAACATAAACCGAAGCTAGAGACAGGGAAAGATGGGCAATCATTGACATAGGCTACCCTTTTATTGTCTTTTTCCTTAAGGGCTACTTCTAATATAAATAGAAATAAAAATCTCGGTACCCTTTTAAATTATTACTTTCCTTGCCCTATTACCTTAGGTAAGGAAAGTATTGCTTTCCGAAAAAAATTAAGGTACCCCAATTTCTAAATTTCTATACGTTTCAAGGTCCCCTGAGTCCAAAAAAGTGGTTTTTGGGTATTGGACTGTGTGTGTGTGTATGTATGAGTGTATGTGCGTCTGTGTACACGATATCTCATCTCCCAATTGACGGAATGACTTGAAATTTGGATCTTGAGGTCCTTTCACTATAAGGATCCGACACGAACAATTTCGATCAAATGCAATTCAAGATGGCGGCTAAAATGGCGGGAATGTTGTCAAAAACAGGGTTTTTCGTGATTTTCTCGGAAACGGCTCCAACGATTTTGATCAAATTCATACCTAAAATAGTCATCGATAAGCTCTATCAACTGCCACAAGTCCCATATCTGTAAAAATTCCAGGAGCTTCGCCCCATCAATGCAGATAGATTCCCAATTATCAGGCTTCAGATACAATTGAAACGAAAAAAATCAAGTGGAGTAGATTGAGCATGAAAATCTCTACAATTAATGTTCTGTAACATTTTCACCTAAAATTGAAGATAAGCTTTAAATTCGAGAAAATGTGATTATTCAATTGCAAATTATTGTTGATTCTATTAAATCATTCACTATGAAGATATAGCAGACCTCATGTGTGTCTCCAGCGTTATTGCCCTGTCACCAGCTGGCTCAAATCTTTGAATAGTAGACTTGAGATGCGCGGTAACACTAGCGTCAGGTGATCAATTTTCATAACGGCAAGGAAAGTTGTGTGAGTGCGCCACACCAGATTTTTTTTGTCACATCATGTTTCGGACACTAAGTCAAGACTTGAAAATGGCACTAGTGTCTGAAACGTGTGACAAAATAATTTAAAATGGTACTGAGAATTATATTTTTATTCATATTATTGACAGACTCTGAATTGGAAAGTGAAAAATTTTATAATGTGAATACTGGGGAATTGTATTTGTTGCCAACCACATATACCTCATAAGAGAGGCTTTGTTCTTTTGAGAATGTGAATAAAGCTATATCATAAGGCCTATTATTATCATTGATAAACAATTCATCGTGGTTCGAAATTGGCCCGTTCTAGATAGAAATCGTAAAAACGGAGATTTTCAGAAAACTGGAATAAAGTGGGGAATGAACACTCAAAAGCTTCAATTAACTATCAGTCTCAATGCATCTGATAGAATACAAATATTTACCATACTTCTTAGAAAATAGCTTTAATAAAAAATCATTCAAAACTCGCCACATTTCAGAAGTAACCTCTCAAATAACTTCATAAAATGTATAGATTCAGAGCTACTCTCTTTTATTTATGAAATAGAATTATACTACCCTTTGAAATTAATAAAATAATAGATTAAGAATATAAATTATAACAATTATTATTATAACAACTAGTAAATTATCACTTTGAACAATTAATTACGACATAGCAGTCAGGTATTTATAAATAAAAGCTATTAGCTTCTACTTACATTAGTGTAGCGCTTTCGGACACTAGTTCCTTCATCAACACTGGCTGTCACTTCTGTTGTTGAATACATGTGGTTATTAAGCACATTCCCGCCACCCCCGCCGCCAACAGTTCAAAAATTCCCGCCACTCCCACAACCCACGCTGCTTAATAACCACATGTATTCAACAACGGAAGTGACAGCCAGTGTTGATGAAGGAACTAGTGTCCGAAAGCGCTACACTAATGTAAGGAGAAGCTAATAGCTTTTATTTATAAATACCTGACTGCTATGTCGTAATTAATTGTTCAAAGTGATTATTTAACAAGCAGTTCGTAATGGAATCAAACATTGAACTAGTAAATTATTACACCATCGTCAGGTTTCAGTGTGAACAATGAAACTACATGTTATATAATTTGTATTCTCAATCTATTATTTTATTAATTTCAATTGGTACTATACCTAGTTCTATTTTATAAAAAAAAAACTTTCAAATAACATTTGCATGTCAAATTTTTTATTATGAAACCTATTCTATCCTCATACAAAACTTTATAGAATTCGTTTTTCTTTTTTTGCAATAAAACAAACTTTTTTTATCATATTACACGTCTTGTCTTAATGTAGTACTGAAACACGTTCTTATTCAAAATTTGCCTGCAATCTTTCCATTTTCAATAGTATTTACTATAAATGAATTTTCTCGAATTTTTCTTCTATTTATTTTTGTACTATTCTTGTAACTCCATTACTGGAACATCAAATATTGGGTTAGAAAAATAGCAAATTAACTCAGATTGCATCTTTCTATCGAACTAATATAATTAATAATGTTAATTTTTAATGTTTTTAAAAATTTTTATTCATTTTTTCTAAATTTTTAATAATATTTACTATAAATAAATTTACTCGAATTTCTCTTCTATTGATTCTTGTACTATTCTTGTGACTCCATTACTGTAACATCAAATATTGGGTTAGAAAAATAACAAATTAACTCAGATTCCATCTTTCTATCGAACTAATACATTTATTTATTTATCACATTGTGTACAAATACTTAACATGAGGAAGGGCACAACAGGCTCATGCCCAAAACTGTCCCATTTCCAATTTATACTATAATGTCCAAATCAAAATGTTGGTTATGTCACTTTCACTTTTCAAAATACAATTTACGCTCTTCATTACTCAGATAAACGAGCAAATTTTGAATCAAATAGATACTATTAGAGTCTATAGAATCAAAAATCTAGAACAGTAACTTATTAATTATTCAAAAAGTCTAAATTTTTAATGAAACTGGAAATTTTTAGACTAAAAACTTTACACTTTACAGAAAACTGCAGCTGTATTTGATATCTTATTTTATAAATACAGCTGTACTTATATCTTATATCTTATCAAACTCTGAATCTTCATAAAAGTGTTTTCATAACCTCTTCGGGCTATTTTTATCAAAATTTGGGAGAGAAACAGTTTTATTCATTTATTCATAGACAATAGATACAATGCAGGTAAAAACAACAGGCATTCGCCCAAAACTGCTTTAAACCTTAATTTGGAATACATATTTATTCGTTGATATAATTACAAATCATATGAATATGATCGGGATAGAACAACAGGCATAGCCCAAAACTATTCTGTTCCCAAATTTTTAAAAATAATTAAATGTCCGAAAAAATAGGTTATGTTCTTACTGAGGGAATTTAAAGTCAAAGTTCTGTCCAAGAATTTATATTAGCTAGAAATTTTGAATTTAGAATGATTGAAATACCAAATTATAGTCAAATTTTTCCAGAGGTTTATGATAAGAGGTTAATGATAACTTAATTCACACACTATTTTGAGTTTATCCTGTTGGTTCTCTCCCAATTATTAATTTGATATTGTAATTGTGGAATGTAATAAATAAATCTTAGTCTACGCCCAAATCGCTAACTATTTGAAAGTCAACATGATACAACGTCAATCTATATACTATAATAAAGGAAAAGAACTGGCTTATACACGTATGGGATAGGAAGATTATGTCTGACGTATCATCACGTCTGAACTACTGGACTGATTAACTTAAAATTTTGCGTATAGACTCTTAATTAACCGAGGAAGGTTATAGGCCTACTTCCAATTCTTCAAGATTTCATTACGTCAAGTTTTCAGTTTGTCAAGTTTTAAATAGATCTTTGCGGAGCACGGGTTTCCTTCTAGTCTTCAATAACTTTACTTCAATTCTAAGTACGGTACCTGAGGTCGTGTACCGTAGCAGATAGGTATGTTGCCCTATAAAAAAATCTGGTGTGGCGCACTCACACAACTTTCCTTGCCGTTGTGAAAATTGATCACCTGATGCTAGTGTTCCCGCTCATCTCAAGTCTACTATTCAAAGATTTGAGCCAGCTGGTGACAGGGCAATAACGCTGGAGACACACATGAGGTCTGCTATCTCTTCATAGTGAATGATTTAATAGAATCAACAATAATTTGCAATTGAATAATCACATTTTCTCGAATTTAAAGCTTATTTTCAATTTTAGGTGAAAATGTTACTGAACATTAATTGTAGAGATTTTCATGCTCAATCTACTCCACTTGATTTTTTTCGTTTCAATTGTATCTGAAGCCTGATAATTGGGAATCTATCTGCATTGATGGGGCGAAAGCTCCTGGAATTTTTACAGATATGGGACTTGTGGCAGTTGATAGAGCTTATCGATGACTATTTTAGGTATGGATTTGATCAAAATCGTTGGAGCCGTTTTCGAGAAAATTGCAAAAAACCCTGTTTTTGACAACATTTTCGCCATTTTAGCCGCCATTTTGAATTGCATCAGATCGAAATTGTTCGTGTCGGATAATTATATCGTAAGGACCTTAAGTTCCAAATTTCAAGTCATTCCGTTAATTGGGAGATGAGATATCGTGTACACAGACGCACATACACTCATACACACACACATACAGACCAATACCCAAAAACCACTTTTTTGGACTCAGGGGACCTTGAAACGTATAGAAATTTAGAAATTGGGGTACCTTAATTTTTTTCGGAAAGCAATACTTTCCTTACCTATGGTAATAGGGCAAAGAAAGTAAAAATTTAATACGTCATTAGGATCTAGCATCTAGCATTAAAAATAATTTCTCAAGTACGGTATTCAACCATTATCAACCAAAATTAGAATTCAAGAATTGAAAAATAAGATCTAAATAGGCCTACACATAATAATAAGAGAAATTAACAATAATTCTTAGTGAATAATAATTCAATATGATTATAAACAACAAAAAAATTGTCATGTCTTTTCATTTGTACAGTTTGAACACTTTTTTACACTATGAGATATTCACAAGGTTTTTTACAACAAAGATTTTGTGGAAATTCTCCATATTAAGGTAAAATGAAAACAATATTGTCAGTTCCACATAATTTATTTGAGCCAATTCTATTTAGTTTCATGCCTTAAGCTGCGTTTACACCAAAGTTATTAACAAAATGTTAATAACTTAATCCTTTTAGATCCTATTAGATTGAGCGGAACTTGACTAACACATATGTCTATCATGTGTATGATGAGTTATGTTCAATCTAATAGAATCTATAAGGTCATTTTGTAATAGCTCTGGTGTAATCGCAGCTATAGTGCATTGAAACACTAATGTAATAACATTGGAAGATAAAATAATATTTATTATCAGTCTTACATTATATGGGAAAAATAGGTATTATATACAGCTCAATATTATAAGTTGGGGAACATCATTATTTTTACTTTCCTTGCCCTATTGCCATAGGTAAGGAAAGTATTGCTTTCCGAAAAAAATTAACGTACCCAAATTTCTAAATTTCTATACGTTTCAAGGTCCCCTGAGTCCAAAAAAGTGGTTTTTGGGTATTGGTCTGTATGTGTGTGTGTGTGTGTGTGTATGAGTGTATGTGCGTCTGTGTACACGATATCTCATCTCCCAATTAACGGAATGACTTGAAATTTGGAACTTAAGGTCCTTTCACTATAAGGATCCGACACGAACAATTTCGATCAAATGCAATTCAAGATGGCGGCTAAAATGGCGAAAATGTTGTCAAAAACAGGGTTTTTGGTGATTTTCTTGGAAACGGCTCCAACGATTTTGATCAAATTCATACCTGAAATAGTCATCGATAAGCTCTATCAACTGCCACAAGTCCCATATCTGTAAAAATTTCAGGAGCTCCGCCCCATCAATGCAGATAGATTCCCAATTATCAGGCTTCAGATACAATTGAAACGAAAAAAATCAAGTTGAGTAGATTGATTCAGTAACATTTTTACCTAAAATTAAAAATAAGCTTTAAATTCGAGAAAATGTGATTATTCAATTGCAAATTAATGTTGATTCTATTAAATCATTCACTATGAAGAGATAGCAGACCTCATGTGTGTCTCCAGCGTTATTGCCCTGTCACCAGCTGGCTCAAATATTTGAATAGTAGACTTGAGATGCGCGGGAACAATAGCGTCAGGTGATCAATTTTCATAACGGCAAGGAAAGTTGTGTGAGTAGTGAGTGCGCCACACCAGATTTTTGTATTTGTTGCTTTAAGCCCAATAACATAAAATATCATAAAATTTCTAGCTAAAAACTCATGAATAAGAAAGGAGACTTCAAACATTATGCTTCTTTTCATTCAAACTGAATTATGTTTAGATTTGATACATATTTAAATAAATAGATAATCTTTTTATTTGTTGACGGGCTTCATACAAATACAGTGTTACAGTTAACCCTACATTGCATGATTTCGTGGAAATTTCTAAAAAAAAAATCAAAAAATCCTATGCATAGTCAATAGTTGTAGAAAGCCGAGAAAAATGTTGAAAAAAATTCCCAGATGAATATTTCACCCAAATTTGAAGTAAAATAAAGTTGTGCCATTTGGCTACATCATGCATTCAGTGGTCATCGGATCAGTGCGTTGAATGCCAGGCTCTTAAATATAGAGATACATACAGAATATAATTATTCCATAATTCAAACATTAATATCCAATAGGAATGAAATACTAAATCATCTCTCTCATGTGCTATAAATTTTTGGCTCTAAATTTAGTGTCTAAATTCAATATTTTCTAAATTTGGCTTAGTGGTTTTGTGTTTTGTTTCGGTTTTGTATATGTTTGGACTTTTTAACATCAAAATGAACTTTGTTGCGAAGTGAAAAGTGTAAATTTAAAGGTTTGTGCTCACTATAACCTTAGTGTCTGGTTTCCCATTAGGGAACTTTGGACTATATACGGCGAGGTGGAACTACCCTTGGGTCTCCCCACCATTCAAAGCCATACGCTAATAATAATAATCTCTCTCATGAGTTCATGAGAGAGCACGATTTCACTCTTTCTGTCTCTTATTAATGTCGACTCCACTATATGTGGATCATTAACCAATCAAGAATAATAGAATACTACTGCATAAATGAAAATTAATAACGTGAAAAATTGAATTAATAAGACATCAATAGAATAATTTATTACAGTTCAATAATAATACTTGAATAACACAGCAATATAACAATTATAGTTTAAACAATACTTCAAAGCATATTACCAAATTTACAGGTACAGAGTGTTTCAGAGAGACGGGAAATTTTGAAAGTTAGATAATTTCAAGAAAAAAAAATCTTTAAATAAAATTTTTCATATCATTTAATAGTAAAAATAATGTCATTTTAGAATAAACAATACCGTAACATTTATTTTTTGAAGATGACATCTTGCAGGTATGTTCCTTTTCTACACAAACAGTCCTGTAGTCTCTTCATCACATTGTCCATGATTTGGCGTAACATTAGAACTGGAATTTGAAATCGCTTCTCCTGTATCTTCTGAAGAATTGAAAGCCAAGATTCGAGAAGCGATTTTTTCAAATTCCAGTAGTAATGTTACGCCAAACCATGGACAATGTGATGAAGAGACTACAAGAATGTTTGCGTAGAAAGGAATACATCTGCAAGATGTCATCTTCAAAAAATAAATGTTACGGTATTATTTATTCTAAAATGGCATTATTTTTACTATTGAATGATATGAAAAACTTTATTTAAAGATTTGTTTCTCTTGAAATTATTCAACTTTCAAAATTTCTCGTTTCTCTGAAACTCTGTACATTAACATCGGGCCTACACTACTTTGATACGGTACATATATAATCCTTCTTATAGAATCAATATGCAATTGAACACTGCCCTTCCTGTAACAAACGGTTTGTTCTATTGCCAGATCGTCTTATAACAATGTAGAATTGATAATTACTGTAACTAACAAAATATTTCATTTTAATTATGAAATTATTGAGAAATATAATTCATTATTTTAAACGAGAATGAACAGTTAATATTACATCAATAAACCTGTATCAGCTACCGTCTATAGAAGGCATAACAAACCCTTTCTAAAATAAGTGAATCAGAGAAAAACTATGATTTATTATTTTCTAAAATCGTTTTTCCTATATATTAAATTCAGAGTAATCAACATGATTCATTCAGGTGTTTGTAAAGTTATGTTACGTCATGAATCTGTATGAAATCTATTATAATGGTTGCTGCGTTCAGATGTGTACCATATTATATCAAATACTAATAGAAATTAGATCCTAACCTACTATTACACAGATATAGTTGAGTGTATATACGTATTTAAAAAACAGTTGATGGAAAACAAGCCTATATACACTATATTTTGTAACCTTATTCCGAAGTTAACCACTGCAACGTCTTAATTATCCCAAAGAATTGGGAAACAGGTCCTAAATTATTTAGATTAAATGATGTTATGGAAATAGATGTAAATTGTTACAATCTAGTGCTCACCTATGATAAATCTATGTATAGAATTGAACTAATAAGTTTAATATACAAAATCTATCTTACCCCGAACCCCAAATACATATGAAATATCCCATATTTTAAAAGAAAAAAGTAGATCTTAGCTGGAAGAGAATAGTAATTCTCTTATATAGGCTGCTTATCTAATACATTTTAATATGTTGATGTTATTGCATTTAATCATGACAATCACTTGCTCCTTGGAAATTCTATATTATACGAGAATTTATTAAAATAAATATTCTATATTTATAGAATTTATTAAAATTCTATTTTCTTTCTCGTATAAACAGAAAGATTTAACTTGACACCCAACTAATGCTCAAAGTAGTTTATTTTTATTTATGTTTTAGTTTTTTTTTTTTTTGAAGTATCGATTGGTACGTTATTGATCATTGGAAATAAATTCTTGATACGAGAGATATCATTGGAGAAAAGTATTTATAATTTGACTAACTCTAAGGCTCAACTCACACTCACGCGACTCAGGTGGAGAAGAGACTCGACTCTAGTCGAGGGAATGTGTTTTCAAATGGTGACGTCGCGGAGACTAGAGTCGACTGGTCTGAGTGTCACCATTTCGAAACACATGCTCTCCACTAGAGTCGGGTCTCTTCTTGACCTGAGTCGCGTGAGTGTGAGTTGAACCTTATCACACAAAGGCCTAGTTTAGATGAAAACCTTGGAAGTTATGAATTTTAATCGGTTTCTCTTATTTCTCACTACTAATTAAATGTGTTTGAATAAACACACATCAAGATATCATACGAGTTCTCAGTTTATCAATCACGTTTCTCCACGTATTGCTGTTTACAAAAGAGTGTAGTGAGGTGCACGTTATAATGACAGTGTTCAAAATTAGCAATTGTATTACTATCCCTGTCTATCATTCAACAAAGCGGATAGTGCTATCTATTTCTCGCTTTGCTCTGTTGCCAGATATTTTTTTAACAATGTATAAATATAATTAATCAACAGAATATTACATCTTGATTCTGAAAACTCATTATGAAATTATTGAAAAATATAATTTTTGCTCGATTCTTCTTCTTCTTCTGCTTCAATCGTCCGATTGGTTGGCAGCTTTCCATCTTTGTCTGTCCAGAGCCAGCTGTTTTAGTTGGGTATAGCAAGATCCCGGTTTATCTGCTTCAAATATTGTAGCCGGGGTCTTCCACGAGCCCGTTGTCCACTGATTGCACCTACCAGTTTTGTTAGCGTGAATTCGCTGTGTCTTATAATATGTCCTATCCAAGAATGCCGTCTGTCCCTTAGAGATTTCAATAGAGTTTTTTGTGTCTCTTCAGCCCTTTGAAATACTTCTTCATTTGTTATTCTATCGGTCCATTTTATTTCCAGCATTCGCCTCCAACACTATACTTCAAATGCATTAATTGCCTTTTCTTCCGCCTTAACAGTTTGCAGGACGTTATTGTCGGTGTCATTATTCAAACATGTTGTTGTGATGCTCTGCCCTGGATGGACAGTCACGCGTTTCCCACGACTTTTAGGAGTGTCACCTTTTCGTGTCTCCTCCAACTTTTCTCTTAGAGCATCGCACCAATTTGGTGAAGTATCATCTGCTTGCTTAGGTAGCTTCTTGAGCACCTCCTCTTTGTCTAATGGGATTAGACCAGTAGCCCTAAATCCAGCAATGATGTTCGCTCGAAGTTTGTCCCCCATGGATTCTATAGCTTCACGCAAAAGTCTGGGGAACACAGATTTTTGCACAGCACCTCTGTTCCTCTTCTTCCACTCTCCTAATGTGCTACGCCAGGCAGCTTTCATGCTTCTGAAAACTGCAACATCCAACGGCTGGAATAAGTGGGTAGAATTTGGCGGAAAGAAAACAAAATCAATGCCATTCAGCTTACACAGTCTTATAACCTCAGCTGAGAAGTGACTGGCTAGGTTGTCACCAATCAACAACTTTCTCCCCACTTTGTCACGAAAATAGACGAGGGCCACCGTGATGAACCATTCCTCGAACAGGCGCATGTCAAACCACCCACTCTTGCTACATCCATATCTCATTCCTGGGAGACCACCCTCTATCCAGGTGGGGTACAAAAATTGAGATTTGTACACAGTGAATGGTGGCAGTAGATCACCCCTCCCATTTACTGCCATCATAACACTAGTGGAGCTTTTAGAGTGGTCCATTATTCTTTCTGGACGGCGGCAGCCTCGACGCACAATTACTTTTTTGGATCCGGGGTCATCGGAAAAATTTGTTTCATCGAAGTTCACCCAATTTTCAGGTGGAATTGCAGCACTTCCTTCAGGCTCAAGAGTTTTGTCTAAGTGTTCAAAATAGCTTTTTACTGCCTCAGCATCAACTGCTGCTCTGCACCTCTTGATGTTCTCCGCGAACCTATTGGTCAGTTGGGGGTGTCTTTTTAAAAAATTCCAAGTCCAATCCTCTCCAGGCCTATTGTCTTTGAAACGCTTCACTACCCTACCCTCCCGGTTCAGAAAAGACTGCACAACATCTTTCACGTCTGCAGCGTGTAGTGGGTAACCCCACTCTGCACATACAAGGAGTCCATCCATCAAACATTGTTCATCATTGTTTGACAAAACAGGTTGTCCCCCCGGTTTACGATGCATTTGTCCTGAACGGCTTCTTTTCAGATAATCTGATAGCGTAGACCTTGGGACCCCATGTTTCTCTGCAGCTTTACGTATCGTTAGTAATCCAGTCTTCACCTCTCTTACAGCTTTTAGAAGTGATTCTTCACTATATTTCTTGTGGCCAGTTGGCCCAAGGACTGGCTTATATTTCCTTGTCATGTTGAAAACCCTTAAAAAAAAAGAATTTTGTCAATGCCTGAACTACACAATATTGACATGTTGTACTCCACAAAAAATATTTTTGCCCCCCCCCCCCATTTTAAAAAAGTAGGTCACGGTACGCCTCCGTACCACTAAGCTAATAATAATGAAACATTACACTGTAACTCATTTTATCTAAACATAAAATAATGAAAAAGTTCACAATATTGGCATGTTGTACCCCCTTCAAGAAAAAGTTATTCTACTCCCCCCCTCCCAACAATAAAAGTTGATCACAGTACACCTCTGTACCGACATGCATAGAATAGGTAATAAAAATGTAGGTACACAATAATGCATTAGCTAAACATAAAATAATGAAAAACTACACAATATTGGCATGTTGTACACCCCTTCACTCATAAAACATTTTGCCCCCCCCCCCCAAAAAAAAAGTTTGTCACGATACCGTATCTGTACCGCAATGCATAGAATAATGAAAAATTACGTTTGTTTTGACATTTAAACTTTAAACACCATTTTACAACCATTCTTGGCATGTCCGAATTCGCCCCTGAAAAGTGTGACTTTTCAGTATTTATTATATAAAAAATACTAAAAAGTCGAAAACATAGAATGTGAAAGTTTGGTTATGTAGCTGAGAATATGTATTATCGAAGAAAAATAAGTGCAAGCTTCAACTTACTTTGATATCGATGATTTGTGGAGGTTTTGATCAATATAAATGTAAATCAATATTTTTGGCACTTCAAATTTCTATTTATTCACTCGAAATATCACGTGTGTTGGTTCTTAAAACATGTAAACAACATTCAACAGCTTACTGCCTTCTCGAGTCACCACTTTTTGAGGTTATATCGAGTGTCTAATGCCTCCAAATTCAAAATCAGTAGACGCGGGTAGCTCTGTCCGACTTCGCCACAGTAGTCCGAATTCACCCCGGTTTACGGTAAGTATTTACATTTTTTTACTTGTTTGAGGGCGTTATTCTCTATCTTTACTATTTGCTCGATTAAATATAATTAAATAACGAGAATGAACAGTTAATATTACATCAATAAACCGTTATCAGTGACCCTCCAGTCGGCATTGAAGGCATTGACAAGACAGAGGATCGGCAACGTTGTTCTCCTATCTTCCTCCACTGCCATTACTCATTCATTTATTTATCAGGTTAGCATAAACAATACAGAGTTATCATAAAAGAATGGTGCGGTTTCGAACATTGTTTAAAGAAAAACCAAATTACTTACAGTTAATGTTTTTTATTCACCTAATTTGTCGTCTGAAACAGTTTTTTTACATGATTAATAACTTTCAATAAGTGCGCCCTTAGTCGCTCGACAAATGTCCAAACGATAATAAATTTCTCTCTTAACATTCGATAACATTTCTTCGATTATGGTTGTCATTGGTTCTTTAATCCTGTTTTAAAGTGGTTTAGTTCGCAATTTCTTGTGAATAAACAATGTTTTTGATGTAAATTTACAAGAAAAAATCTACCTGAACCACTTAAAAACAGGATTAATGAAGCAATGACAACCATAACCAATGAAATGTTAGCGAATGTTTGGAGAGAAATTGATTATCGTTTGGATATTTTGTCGAACGACTAAAGGCGCACCATTATAAATATTTAAATTTATCAATCATGTAAAAAACTGCCTGAGACGACAAATTAGATGAATAAACATCAACTGTAAGTAATTTGGTTTTCCTTTAAACCATGTTCGAAACCGCACCATTCTTCTATGATAACTCTGTACAATGATCGAAAGAGAAAAACAGGCTATTGCCCAAAACTTTTTCAATTTCCTAATTTAGTTCCAAAATGTCCAAATATTATACATATAGGTTGGTAATATTATACATATATAACCTAACCTAACCTAACCTAACCTAACCTAACCTAACCTAACCATGTCCATTTCAATATTTTCATTTATAACGTGGACCTCACTATAGAAGTTTTTAAATATTTTTGACCAATTGGCATATATTTATATTTTCATTTGTAGCCTATTTTTCTACACAATATAAAATATTGAATTACAATATACAATATTAAATCATTCGTCGATAGATTTCAATCATGTCAGGAGATATGATCTTGATATCAAAGAAAGATATCATAGCAAGTATTCTTGAAAAAAATAAATTTTTAATAGGGTACAAAAAAAAATGAAGGTGTTAATGACATATATATATTGTATGGTTATGTCAGCAAATCATACAAACAAAGATATAGAGTACTATTTACTCACGTCAATAAAATATACTGTAATATATACAAATAAAGAGAACGAATAAGTAAATAAAAATTGAAATAAAATGCCTATCATGCTTTAAATTATTACAAAGGGGTAATAATGATGACAGTAGGTCATTTTAATAGGCGTAAAGTATTTGAAGGGACTTGATATACACATTCATTATTATAAAAACAAGCACGTTATATGTTGACAGTTATTATAAAGTGCGAGAAATTAATTGAATAAGCCATATTATTAGACAATCATCCTTGTCCAATAAATGAATTAATATAATTTTATTCTCATCTAATTAATTTTGAACATACACAACGTCAAGGTTATAAAATTAAAGAATATTTTTGTATTAGTTTGTTACAATATTTTGACAAATGTCACAGCTCATCAGATCCCTTAAAAATAAATAACTTTAAAGAATATTAATCATATATGAAATTTCATTTCTTGAAAGTTCACTTGATAAACGATATAAAAAATCATGAAATAGGAAATAATTATTATAAATCGCATTAATTTTTGAAAGTTCTGGAGAAGATACAGTAAAGCCTTGAGATCAAAACTAAGACATTTCTGTGGCAATCCCTTGATTATCTATAATATTTCTCTACATTTTGGTTAGAACAAATCTAATTCCTCTCCACTTTATTCAATTTTGAATTGAGTAGTTAATTAATTATTATCAAACGAAAATCCCAATAAA
>NW_024090356.1:0-26622 GCF_014356525.2 Nilaparvata lugens
CTGCAATTGGTACGCCCATAAATTTGTTTTTTTCAAATAAATACTTGAAATAAAATGGCGGTTTTAGTATCGGTGGGAGAACTGGTCCAGGTGAGGGGTTAGAAAATGGAGTTTTCCCACGTGGAGCATGGGGGGATTTGGGCGGGGTTTAGAGCCCCCCTGGGGGATTAGGCTCCGCCCACTAATTGAAATACTGCTCTGTGATTGGTGCGTTCAATCTGCAATAGTATACTACTATAATATTATACTACAATCAATGTTTTCTCGTTTTTTAATTCCTTATTCAATGATAGATTCATCAAATTCATTAGCATTGAGTAATTGAATTACAAAAGAGCCAGGGAAAGCATGTACATTTTCAATAAGAGAGCAGGCTCTAAAAAAAATAAGAAATATAGAATAATTACAAGATCGATCATTCTGAAAGATCCAGCCGTCCAAATGTATTGAATTTCTAGAAAAATTGAAGATAAATATTGTATGAATCGTATGAGATGTTGATGGAACTTGAAAGTTATTTACAGTAGGTATGATTTGGGACTTACGACAGGTTTTTTTGCTCGAAATCCCCCTCCTCCTTCTCACCCCTCTCCCATCCACTGTTCTAAAAATAGATTTCCCCTTCCCCTTGCCCAGTGGAGACGAGGGGGGTTCTCTGTTCTAAAAATAGATTTACCCTTCCCCTGCTCCAGTGGGGATGAGGGTGATGAAGAAGGAGAAAGAGATATCTCTCTCTCACTCTCTCTAAAAATAGATTTACCCTTCCCCTGCTCCAGTGGTGATGAGGGGGATGAAGAAGGAGAAAGAGATATCTCTCTCTCACTCTCTCTCAAAATAGATTTACCCTTCCCCTGCTCCAGTATAGATGAGGGGGATGAAGAAAGTGAGGGAAAAAATAATTTCCCTTTGAGGGGAAAAATTCCCTCTCTACATCTATACTGACAGATCAAAGTGAATTGAGAAATTCCCTCTCTACATCTATACTGCCAGATTAAAGTGAATTGAGAAATTTCCTATCACTCTCTAAATCTATACTGACAGATTAAAGTGAATTGAGAAATTCTCTCACTCTCTCTCTCTCTCTCTCTACATCTGTTGCTATACTGTCATATTAAAGTGAATTGAGAAATTCCCTATCACTCTACATCTAATGCTATACTGACAGATTAAAGTGAATCCATATCTCTACAGAGAGGTCAATGATCTAAGTTCTTTTACATTTTTTATCTGCAATATTGTACAAGCATTTCCAAAGTTCATCAGAATTTTTAACAACAGATAATGGCGAATCAAATAAATTATTTATTACAATCATAATGTAGATGTCCGCTGTCTAGTATATCGAGTAATTCGAATATCTCAGATAAAATTGGAAAGTGCACATTTTCTGTTTTTGCTAACGGTAAATCAGCATCTTGACATGCTGTTGAAAATTTAATATTCTTCGCAATTGAATCAAATTTGTTAAATGAAATTCCCATCAAGAGATGGGTTAATTTTTTGAATTTTGAAAAACCATAACACTGCATGTTAAAGGATTCACAGATGTTTGACATGTGTCTCTGTTCTATAAATTGACAACGTGCACGTGCTGTACTTATTAGGAACAACAGTTGCTTGAAGGGGCTCGTGTCTCACTTGTATAAAAAGATCACACCACACGCGTTGCTGTTGTCAGGTCTAGCTCTGACTGGCTACTAAACTAAAAAGTGAGTGGGATATTGGAATGAAAAATCATTTGAACACAGAAAAAGTTTATTTACACATTTCACCACAACTATCCATAATTTCATCTTCAATTTTAATTAACTTATCTATACACAAATTATGAGGACGATAATAACATAGATAGTCTCTTATGTCATTTAAATTAACTGTGCTTAGAAAAATGTCTTTTAATTGTTTCGCCAAACTATAATTTTCATGAGTTGATTTCCTAATTGCACTTTCACACTCATCATACCAATCAATACAGTTTTTTAACCTCACTTCCAACTCATTGTCAGCAGCCAACCACTTTCTCAGATCAATGATGAGCAAATGAACAAAACTAAGTGTAGGCTGGCACTATTATAGAGTAATTGAGTGGTCTTTCTTCATTAATTGCAGACAGACAACATGTACGTGCTTTATGCAGTCTCAATGCATGCATGCAATAAACACACTGAATCTCTTTTCCGTTGTAGAAGAATCCATAACGAGCAAAGTTTCTTTTCTGCGAATTCGTGTACATCGCGGCCATTTTCATACTTTGCATTCGATTGTTTTCACACATGAAATTATTTGTTTGATACATATTTTTGAACAACAGAGAATTAAAATGTTGAGCACTGAACAAAGCACACTGTCCATCTGGTCTATTTTTATGAATGTTACACACACCATAACACCATGAACTAGTGAAAAAGCTGAAATCGGGTTTTGCAAAATCCTCTGGTATACATTGAACCAGTTAGTATGTAATCTTCTTAGAAACTTTGCTTTCTCAGTTCCTTTTGTGAAAATTCTCTCATAACCTACAAGGTAATCACATATTAATGAGTCAGTGTATTCTAAATCTCTGTCCTCCCATTTTATTTTATGATAGTGATGTTCTAACCATGTTACATCATTATACAATTTTGCACTCAATTCTGTCTTTGCAAATGGTGATTTGAAATGGAATACAATATAATTATTAAACTGATCAATTATGGCAAGTTCTTTCACAATAATTTGATTACAATCTTGTTTAAACCAGTGAAGATCAACTGTAGCAATTTTCATAATCGCTTGCTTGTCCACTTCTTTCTCTTCGGCGGGCTTGTCGAATCCTCTGTCTTTCTCATTCTCCTTCTCCTCTTCCCGTTTCTGCTCCTCCCCCACCTCCTGTGGCTTCTGGATCGGTGTGCTGCACCTTGGTTCATAATAGAAACTATCAGAATCAAGATCGCACTGGATACCAATAGACTGAGTTTGCGCTTTGTCCAAAATATCAGAACATGAAGAATAGGACATTTTAGATGTTACCTGTTCAAAGGTGAAACTGATAATGAACCAAATTTGTCAGAGTGCACACCTTATATAACATTGCAGCCGGTGCACTCTATCAATAAAATTACTGAACTTCTTTCACCATGCTCGTCAGAGGTGTGTACTCCATCAAACGATTGCTAATTAAAACGCAATAGGCGGAAGTATTTGCAGGTACTTCACTATTAAATTCCATTTCAATACGAACATCTGTCGATGATTTCAAATGACTCGCTTGGTGTGAACAGTCCACAACAACCAGGGTTGTTGAATCACCAAACATTTTAAAGTCAATTTCTGTTCCGAGTTCGCTATTGATTGAATGATTATAATACGAGGGCGCGAAATCCAAAAACATCCGGTATAATAGTTCCTTTTTACCTAGCAGATTTCCATATGGATAATACTCACTGTTCAAATATACTTTAACATTGTAAATACCACAGCTATCGAAATTAGATATTGATTTTTTAATTTTATTCTTACAATCGGTTTGAAATGCAATTATAACGTATTTTGGACTATCAAAAATCGATGTGGTGCAGACTGCCCAAGAATGGTTAAGTGAATTTTGCAAATTTGGTAATTCACAAATTTCCCAATGCCGGAAACCTAATTTCAGTGGAGTGTCAGCATCGAGCAGTCTCAAAAATTTCAGTCTTATGTGATCTTCTAAAGTTATGTAGGGTATTCTCTATTGCAGTTTTGTAATTTTCACACTAACACTTGTTCCAGTTGCAGACTCAACACAATTTAGGTCTGTCGGTGACCTCAATAAGATGAGTTCCTGTTTCAAATTTAAAATTATTCTTTGAAAATCTTAAAAAAAACGGGAGGATTAATTTCAGTGGTACACAGAAAGTGAATTTATTATCTGTTAGCTCATATCCTGCTCTGTCAAAACCAGCCAAGTGATATGTGTTCTTATCGAGCGTATTCTTCACTAGTATAGCTTCAATTGTGGATGTTAATCCAATCAATCTTGATTTAGAAATTTGCTGACCTGCTAATTCATATTGTATTTCGTCAAAAAGGTTGCCGATTACGTTACTGCTTAATTTATAGTCTGCCGCAACTGGTGGATCAGCCGGCTCTGTTCCCAGTTTTGTACAGTTAACTGTTCCCTCAATAAATATAAATGATTTGCAAGGTAAAGAATAGACATCTAAAGAATTTATGCCAATATGTGCCTTGTCAGAGTTTTTTATTTCCTGTCCCGAATAAACTGTATGAGTGTGAAATTGGAGTTTGGTTATATCATTATAAAACTGAAGGTCTGACTCCACGTCCAGAATTTCACTAATTGCAGCTCCTCCTCCTAACATTCCGCCAATCAACTATAAAACCTAACTTTTCTAATATTCTCACACTTTTAGCCGACAAAGCACGTTTGTTTTCAGGTGTTGACTCTCTCACGTTCGTCTCTCTAATGACATTGTGTGTACACGTCTTATTTGAACGTGGATTGAAAACAAGATAACCCATTACGTTTACTTTTGTTTTTCATGTATGTGCAACCTAATTGTAATTGTATCTCCACAGAAATCAATAAACTCGTAGATTTTGTAAGAAATTCGTAGATTATATGTTTTTGTTTTCCGTCAGAGTAACTACCACATACTAAATTACACTCGAGTACAATACTACCAAACTAATCCAAAGCAAAAAAAAACTATTATGATAACAAAATAAAAAATTCCAAAAATGTTTTAAAAGAGACTTGGAGAATAATAAACACGGAGGTTGGAAATAAAAATAAACTTTTCAAAAACCTAACTTTAAAAAGTGGAGAGCAGATTTGTTCTAATCCAAAGAAAATATGTGAACTTTTCTTGAATTACTTTTCGAAAGAGAAAATAGATGTAGGAGACTCTCAAAACTCAACACAAAGTGATGGTTTTGCAAATGTCATTGATCAAGAATTTAGATTCAAAACTATTGATTACATGAAACTTGATAAAATTATCTCTAGTTTGAAATGTAAGTACAGTGCAGGATATGATGACGTACCAATCATCATCATTAAAAAGGCCAAAAAAGTTTTGTTGAAGCCACTGCTGCATCTGATAAACTCTTCTCTTATTACCGGAATATTTCCTGAGCAGTTAAAAATTTCAAAAATTTTCCCAGTACATAAAAAGAATGATGAAAATGATATCAACAATTACCGTCCGATTTCTCTATTACCAGCAATTTCCAAGATTTACGAATGTGTAGTTTCTGACCAGCTTCTTGAATATTTGGAGAAAAATGAACTTCTCGACTCCTTCCAGCACGGGTTCTGTAAAGGAAAGTCAGTCAAGACAGCAGCAACAAAATTTATCGAATCTGTCATTGACTCGATAGATAACTCGGAAAAAGCAGTCGGGATATTTTTAGATCTCACACAGGCTTTTGATAGCATTTCGCACAGGATTTTGCTTGGTCGTCTTAAAACTTTAGGGGTGACAGGTGTATCTTACAAGTGGTTTGAATCATACATCATGAACAGGAAAATGTTTGTTCAAATAAGTCATATGAATCACAAGGGATTCAGGAATACCTTCAATTCAAAAATGAGAACAAGTAGGTGCGGTGTACCCCAAGGCTCAATTCTGGGACCAATTCTCTTCATCTGTTATCTGAAAGGTATACCATATCTCGAAGGCAATAGTGAGCTAGTTTTGTATGCTGATGACGCAAACCTAAAAATATCAGCCAAATCCCAGAATGAAATTGAGATAATAGCAGAATCAAACCTCTCCACTTTGGCAAAACATCTAATGAACAATAAATTAATAATTAACACTTTTACCGAAACCCCGGTCTCACAGACCGCTATGGAATTTTGGAACTCACAGATGGCAGCACTAGTTGGTCTTATACCTTCCCCCACCCCTTCTACCTTCTCACTAGGAAACCCTCCTTCTGCTGACATGCGTTTTGTCTAGCTCTAGGTTGACGGTGATTAGTTATTGTGCTAAAGTTGAAAACGTGGCGGTCTCTCTGACCGATGGTTTCTAGTAGTGTAGTGTGACACGCGGTCTGTCTGACCGAGGGTTTCTGTTTGAGTTTGTATCGATAATTTTCAATTATTTTTTCATCCATATTGTATTCTGTCAGTGGTTTCAAAGTATCATTGAGGTGCATCTGTATCCACAAACAAGTTTTTTCCATGGATGAGGACAATAATAGTGGGAATAGAAACCATTTTCGAAAGCGTTTAGACCCTTGTGATCCAGATTTTGGAGATAGAATTAGAGACTTGCTTCATAATGATGTTCGTGATGGTGACACAGTGAGTAGTGAAAGTGAAATAGATGATTCGGATGAAGATCCTGACTTCATATTACCACAGCATGGAGGTCAGGAGATGGATGAAGAAGAAGAAGAGAGTACAGAAGAAGAAGATGATCAAGAAGTCTTGTTGCAACAGAGTGCAGTTGAAGCAGAAGAGCATGCAGTTGATGACATCAACCAACAAGAAGACACCTATTTTATTGAACGAACAAAGAAAACAGAACTTGTAGTGCCAAATGCATGGACCAATAAGCAACCACCCCGAAATGTGAGGACACCAGCCAGAAATATTATAAGGTGATTGCCTGGGCTACATGGACGAGCTAGATTACTGGGAAACAAACCAACCAAGAAAGATGTGTGGCAGCTCCTGTTTGATGCTACTATCATGAACACAATCCTAGTGAATACAAATAAGAAACTGGAAGAAACAAGAAGAGGTTTGTCTGTAAATACGAAAAATAACAACTATAGAGACATTGATATTGAAGAGCTCAATGCCCTGTCTGCTTGATTGACTGTAGTAAAAAAGTTTGCTTGAAATGTGCAAAAGAAGCTGTTTCCTGAACTTAGTGTTGAAAGATCATGGAAAAACATTTTCTGAGGTAGTTATAGAGTTTTTATGCTGCAATTAAACTAAAATATTTACTTAATTGTGTTAATTATTTCTAGAAAAATCATTGTCCATAGAGAACAGAGTATGTAGTTACTAAAGTCGGAGTAAATATTAGCTATATGATATAGCGGTCTGTCAGACCGGGGGTTTCTGTTAGTGCTATCTGACCGAGGGTTTCGGTAAGAGTGTTAATATGAGTAAAACAAACCTATTGACATTTACTACACAGCAGGTAAAAACATTTTTTCCTTCAATAAATTTGGACAACAAAGTCATTTCTCAGTCCACCTCTACCAAGTTCTTGGGATTAACAGTAGATCAAAACTTGAATTGGACAGAGCATGTCACAAGGGTTTTGTCACGGGTATCGAGTGGATTATATGTTCTTAGAAAAATGTCTCCCTTTTGTAAAATAGAAATGCGGAAAATGATTTATTTTGCCTACATACACTCTATAATATCCTTTGGTATAAGTCTTTATGGATATACTTCAAATCAGAACATGGATTCAATTCTCAAATCACCAAAACAAGCTATAAGAATAATTTTACACCTAGACCCCTTAGCATCAGTTAAAGAACATTTCGCTCACTTGAATATAATGACAGTTTACAGTCTTTACATCTTTGAGACAATTATGTGTGTGAAAGAAAATCTTGGAAATATTTTGACGTTAGGACATAATCATAGGTACAGCACTAGAAACAGAGATAAACTTTTACATTTGCAAAGCCATAGACTTGAGTTCTACAAGAAGAAGCCCACATACATAGGAGCCAAGTTCTATAACAAGCTACCGACGCGAATCCAACAAGAGCTGAATCCCAATAAATTCAAATTGGAATTGAAGAGATATTTAACTGAAAGAGCTCTTTATAATATCAAAGAATATTTGAATAAATGAGATCAGATCCTTTGAGTTGAATTGTATTGAATGTTTGTATTGTTGTATTCTGTAGATGTTTTATTTGTTATGTATTTTATTTTTAATTGTATCTAATCAAAGATATATATTTTTAACACTATTCATTGTATACAATATACAAACTTATGAATAAAGAAATTATGATATGATATGATATGATACCAATGCTTGTTATGTTAACCAAATGCTGAGAATTATGCATTTTATTTGGTTGCAAAACAACATTATCAAAACCAAGTATCTTACCAATCGAATCAGTACGTGTTAAATCAATAGCTTTAATCAGAATGAATTTCAATCTTCATAGTATTTGCGTTTGCACATAGAATAAGTTTATTCTTCTTCTTCTCATCAATATTCAATTTATTCTTTAAAGATTTTATAATATCCTCAACTTCATATGCACCCGTATCCAGCTCAATAAATCTATCACCATATTTGAAGCTGGAATTTGTTCCTTTGTTAACGTTCGCAATACTATTGTAGCTACAAAAATTAATCAATCCAATTTCCCATTCACAATTTTTATCCGATTCTATAATTTCTTGTAAATGTTCGTAGAGGTTACTTGTGTTAGATCTTAATGTAATAACAACCATCTTGTAATGTGTGTGTTCACCACAAACACTTAATTACAACTGATTTGCAAGGAACAATAACGTAAGATGACCACAAAAATCACTATTTAATGGTTGCATGTGCTCTACATTATAAAATATATTTACTCCAATTTCTTTTTTCCAATATTTGTCCAATTCGTATGGCGGTTGTAAATTTCAAATTGGATCAAAATACCAAACATTGGAGCCGACTTTTTTATATGCAACCCAATGTGTGCCATCCTTGCTTTCCCTCGCTAAATTCACAATGACATTCTCATTTTTTAGAATTTTTTTGGGTAATGCATCTAGCATATTATATACCTCTTAGCCGAATCTGTAATAATTTCGACCAATCAATCAAATCATAATTACTCAATTCTCCTCCAATATTCATGTCTTCTTCTTCTTCTTCTTCTTCCTACTCTTCTTTGTTGTTCTACGTTTCTTAACTTGTTTTTGGGGGAATAAACTCACTCCATATGATGATGGTGGTGGTAAAGAGGGTGGGATTAAAACTCTTCCCCCACTAGTTATTTGAGGAAAAGGCTTCAAAAAATACCCTTTTCCTGCAATATGCTTTTTCAACTGAGCTATAGCTTTGCGTCTAATATCATTACTATAACTTCTCCTCTCATTCTTCCCCTTCTTCTTCTTCTTTCTCAAAGACCCACCAAACGCTGCTTTAGCTTTCATGACGTTTGTAACAAGATAGCTAAGTGCTTTCTCGGCAAGGGGTGTTTGTGGATTTTTGAATATGTCCCACGCTGCGTTCGCTAGAGCCCTGTCAGCTACCGCTCAAGTTTTATTATCACTATTTTGTGTATATGCTATATCATGTACCTTACAGGCTCTATCTAATGAATTTATACCTTGATCACCTCTCTTTAACCTTTCATTAACCTTTGTGCACGGCCCGCAATACTGATATTCCCCAGGGAGGTGAATTTCATCTTGCAGATTGTCAATTAGCTTATTTAGAATAGTTGATGTGACATTACCTGCCAAACCTGTCACACCCTTAAAAACTTTTGCCGCTGAACTCAAGATTCCTCTACCTTGTTTCCTCAAACTTTGCTTTCTCCTACATACCATTTTCTTACCTTTCAACTCAATGGTTGAACATTAACTGAGGTTGATTAATTAATTAATCATTACACCAACTTAATCAAAAGAAAATTGAATTGGTTTAATTTTCAATCGAGTTGGAAATGAATTCACACCATGTATCAGATTGCTATGTGCTTATAACATTGTTCGAATGATAAGAATATTATTTCAAATAACAAATCTGAAAAGGTGAATGCAATTTGAAAGGAGGGAAATGATGTCATCGCACCTGCCCATATCTGTAGGAACACGTGCCAAAACAGATGTGGGAGGGAGCGACGCATCAACTCACTGAACCCGCTTGGCTGTATGTGTGTGTGTGTGTCTGTGTGTGTGTGTAGTAGTAAAGACTACTGAGCCCCTGAGCATGCTCACAACAAACTATAAAAGGGGAGCTCAGCTTCTTTACTTATCATTCACAACAGAGTGTAAGCAGGTGAAAGCTGAACCATTCTTCTTCTGTGTTTCTACTATTCATTGTGAACTTATCAACAACAACAACAACTACAGGTAAGAATTGAAAACAATTTTTTATCAAATATGTACACAATTTATTCACTACTAATACTACTTTCACACATACATCTATACAATTCATAACATATAAGTCGATGAATTGTATAGATATAAAAATTGTTAATGCTTAACAATTTTTATATTGGTCCAATTCCCCGACTTATGTGATACTATCATTACAAAATTTTTACAAGTTTTATTGAATTGTTCTATTTTTCCGTGGTAATGCAGGAAGCAAATCGTTGTGGTAAATATACCTCACAAACAGATTTGCTTGCTGCATTGCTAATTTTTAAATAACTTGTCGCCCATGTTTATTTGTATGCTCCCTCACGCTGATAATGGGGTAGGGAGCATCCTCCTTTAATTCTCTCAGCGGCACCCAGGATTTGGCTACAGGCTGATTGATGAGTTGAACAAAGTCCAACTCAACCTCCCCCGTCCCCTGCACCTCCTTCATCAGCGGGGCAAGTGACGAGGCGTGCTCCATTCCAGCTCGTTTCTGTTGAAAAATATTTGATTAGTGTCTTATTTGTTTCAGATTATCATCAAATCAGATTCGTCAAATCATACTAGAGAACTTGATCAATAGATTCACCACACAATCTCAAAGTGAGTAATAATTTATACAAGTAGTATAAAAAGGACGACTCTGGGACACAAGTGTCCCAGAGTCGCCCTTCACCTCAAGGTCATCCAGGTCAACCACCCTAACCTCAAGGTCATCCAGGTCAACCACCCTAACCTCAAGGTCATCCAGGTCAACCACCCCCAACCTCAAGGTCATCCAGGTCACCCACCCTAACCTCAAGGTCATCCAGGTCACCCACCATAACCTCAAGGTCATCCAGGTCACCCACACTAACCTCAAGGTCATCAACGTCAACCACCCTAACCTCAAGGTCATCCAGGTCAACCACCCCAACCTCAAGGTCATCCAGGTCAACCACCCTAACCTCAAGGTCATCCAGGTCAACCACCCCAACCTCAAGGTCATCCAGGTCAACCACCCTAACCTCAAGGTCATCCAGGTCAACCACCTTAACCTCAAGGTCATCCAGGTCAACCACCCTAACCTAAAAATCTTAAAAAAAAATAAAAAAAAAAATAAAAAAAAAAATAAAAAAAAAATATATTAGAAAAAAAATAAAATAAAAAAAATAAAAAAAAATTAAAAAAAAATATTAAAAAAAAATTAAAAAAAAAATAAAAAAAAAAATAAAAAAAAAAATAAAAAAAAAAAAAATAAAAAAAATAAAAAACACATAAAATTGGGAATGAATGGGAAAAAAGGAAAAAAAAGGAAAAAAAAAATTCCCTCCGGATTCGAACTGGGGTATAAAAGGAGTTGTTCTGCAAGGAGTGGGACATTGTGTCTTATGCAGTCGTGCCATCAATACATGTGTACCACCAGTACGTGTGTGTGTGATTTCGGTGTATTGGTTTTGGATTACTTTCATCTCTATCAACATCAAGAGTAAGTACCAGTGCATTTTATAGTTATATATATATTTATATTATATTCATGATTTAACAATTAAGTCCAAAAGAGTAGAATTTTGAAGTAGTTTGAGACTGACAATAAAATTCTAAAATGACTTAAATTCGAAAATGACTAGTGTAATTATGAATTAGGTTCCAATACATACAAGTTAAGAGTTTAATTGTGAATTATGTTCTTTGAGTTGGTGGTTGTAATTCAACCTAACCTAAAAAATGTATAACAAGTCTTTGCCCTAGAATTAGGCTGTACCTACAATATGTTTGACATTGATAGTGTGTATGTCGTTTCAGACATGAGCGGCAATGGTTCTAATGATCAGGAGCACCCATCCCACCTCAAGAAGTAGATCCTAGACCCCCATTCACATTCCCCCATACAGCTCCCTACCATCATCCCTAGAACATTTAATATAAACACCCACGAACCTCCATCCCCGACCCACCCACACACCCGACCCACGATCCTAGATATTGATACTGATTCACTGCCTTCATCCCCCCACATCTGTTGATAGTGATTTATATATAGAGTTGAATACTGCATACCATACTAATACAATATTGTTCTGCATTGTTCCAGATGTGCAAAGCTGCACGATGTCAGCACACAGCAAACTCAGTGGATGAGTTTGTTGTCCTGGAGGAGGCATTCAAATCCTGACTCACGACTCTATACTACAATAATGCATACAAGGATGAGCCTGCCAAAGATTTCCACACCTTTCTGAGCAGTCTGAAGGATAAAATTGTTCACAGCATCAGTCAGCAACTGCAGACACATGGAGCAATGAAGTTCAATCTAGTATTGGAGGCAACATATTTCCGCAGCACCCTTGATGAGACCTTCTTCGAACAAGAAGAGTTTCAGAATGTCGCCTTCAAAACTCCAAACTACACCATCTTCAGTATCATCAATCTTCCAGACATCATCAACCAAGCATGCATGACCCTACTGGATGAGGAGTCAAAATTCGAAGGAAATTCCAGCGGATGGAGTCTGCTTATCATCGATGGATTGCTCATCAGGATTAGCAAACATACTCCCCTGCGTGGATCATCCTACATCAGTCTTCCACCTCTTCTATCAGCACAAAAGGCAATCATCAATCCTATAAACAAGGACCAGCAATGTTTCAAATGGGCTATTCTCGCCAAACATGTACAAGGCAGTCATCCTGAACAAGTCAATGAGCGATACCATCAATTGGAAGAGAGATACAACTTTTCAGGCATTGGATTTCCCACTACCATCAGTCAAATCGATATATTTGAGAAAGATAATCCGGAGGTATCAGTTAATATTTATGGTGTGGATGAGAAGAACGTTATATTTCCAAGAAGAGTTGGAAATGCAATGAAGGCAGATCACTTTGATCTTCTCCTCCTCTGTGAGAGTAAAGATGATGATGAAATTGGATGATGAATTTTTTTTTTTTTCAAATTTTTTTTCCATTTTTTTTAATTTTTTTTTTCAATTTTTTTTCCAATTTTTTTTTTAATTTTTTTTTTAATTTTTTATTTTTATTTTTATTTTTTTTAATTTTTTTTTAAGACCTTGAGGTTAGGGTGGGTGACCTGGATGACCTTGAGGTTAGGGTGGGTGACCTGGATAACCTTGAGGTTAGGGTGGGTGACCTGGATGACCTTGAGGTTGGAGGTGGTTGACCTGGATGACCTTGAGGTTAGGGTGGTTGACCTGGATGACCTTGAGGTTAGGGTGGTTGACCTGGATGACCTTGAGGTTAGGGTGGTTGACCTGGATGACCTTGAGGTTAGGGTGATTGACCTTGATGACCTTGAGGTGAAGGGCGACTCTGGGACACTTGTGTCCCAGAGTCGTCCTTTTTATACTACTTATACATGATTGATTACTTTAAACAATAATATCTCGTAATTCCATCTCTAATCAGTTCAAATAATATTTCCTTGCTAACAAATAATTGATGCATGATTGATTACTTTAAACAATAATATCTCGTAATTCAATTTCTAATCAGTTCAAATAATATTTCCTTGCTATCGAATAATTTATGCATGATCGATTACTTTAAACACTAATATCTCGTAATTCCATCTCTAACTAGTTCAAATAATATTTCCTTGCTATCGAATAATTGATGCATGATTGATTACTTTAAACAATAATATCTCATAATTCAATTTCTAATCAGCTCAAATAATATTTCCTTGCTATCGAATAATCAATGCATGATCGAGATTTTTAAACAATAATATCTTGTAATTCAATTTCCAATCAGTTCAAATAATATTTCCTTGCTATCGAATAATTGATGCATGATCGATTACTTTAATCAATAATATCTCGTAATTCAATTTCTAATCAGTTCAAATAATATTTCCTTGCTATTGAATAATTGATGCATGATTGATTACTTTAAACACTAATATCTCGTAATTCAATTTCTAATCAGTTCAAATAATATTTCCTTGCTATCAAATAATAATAATAATCAAAGGCTTGTATGTGTACAGATTTTTTCCATGATCGGTTAAAAAAAAAATCTGTACACATACAAGTTAATAATATTTGTTGAAACTAACCTTTGTTTGTGAGTAGATTGTCTCCTCATCCTCTTCCCCGCTAACCTCAGGTTCCTCAAACGACAACCTCCTCTTCCTCTGCTTCTGCTTGATCTTGTTGGATAGGCTAGTTAGGAGAAGGAGCGGGTGCAGTAGCTGATGACTCGGCAGCAAGGGCAGCTTTCTGTTGCCAGTAGTTGAGGATACGCTGATGGGCTGGTGGGCTATCTGAGAGGATGAACGATGATGATGATGATGGAGAACTCATCTCGTACGATAGTGAAGTACACGCGAATCTGACTCTGATGTAAATATCAATTTTCCTCTCATTACTTCTGTTTATATACCATGCGTTTCTCTCTCTCTGTTCCAGACTCGTGCGAGTGAGAGCGAGGCATGGTACAAGGCAGAAAAAATTCAAATTTCTCCCCTAGGCATGGAACAACATGTGCTCTCACATCGTTATTAACATCATTCAGATTTGTAAGTATTCTCTCCTATCATAAAAAACCGTTACAATCACTCAAACATTCTATATATTCGAATAGCATCCTCGTGTGAGCGACACGTGTTAGAAGATGAAAAAAAAATTCTCCTCTAGAACTCAGCATGGGGCAGTGTCTGCTGAGTGACAGCCACACCTGCTAGAAGGTGAAAAAAAATTCTCCTCTACGTCTCAGCATGGGGGCTCACTCAAACATTCTATATTTTTGAATAGCATCCCACCTCTCGTGATGCTTATTGATTTCTAATATTATCAGTTATTAAATATTTCATTGTTTTCACAGCATTTTCTCACTTCTCAACTCGGCTTCCCACCTCATAAGCAGTTGAGCTCTCATCGAGGCAACATACCTGAGAGGTTAATGGGACAATCCAAAAAGGAAGCATAGGCGCTATCTATACCTGCATCTATATCCGAGGAGATACCTGTCATTCACGCAGCATCAACAAACACATGTAAGTACATTTTTACTTTGATTTTATCCTCTGAGGAGAGGAAAATTGTCCTCGGAGGACAATTTTTGTCATCAGAGGACAATTTTTGTCCTCGGAGGACAATTTTTGTCCTTGGAGGGGAGGATTTCTGTCATCGGAGGACAATTTTTGTCCTCGGAGGGGAGGATTTTTGTCCTCGGAGGACAAAAATTGTCCTCAGAGGACAAGAAACCTTCTACAGCATACTGCATGCATGCAATTTTAGCTCATCTTGCTCATCACAATGTGGTATATCTGGATAATCATCTCCTTCCCCTTCTTTCTCGCATTCTTCATATAAACAAAATGGTAAATGTATTACTTTTTTCAAATGGATTTTCAATAATGTATTTGCAATAGACACATTGCAGATAGTGATTTTTATGTAAGAAATAACCATTTCTCGCAAAATAGTCTGCTTTATCAGATAATGATTTACAATAGTCACGATGTAGATGATGCTTTTCAAAATACTCTCCTTGAACAGATGAATCTTCTACACAATTAAAAGTTAAATATCTTTTTTCATATTGGCATAGAATATTATTATTGAAATTCTCCTCTTCAATTGTTATATTATCTTTCCTTCTCAATGCACAGTTCGGACTGTACCTTGCATGTTCTATTGCATGTTCTATGTCACTTTCTTCCCATTTTCCCAAATAAATTGAACAAAATACACATCGCACAATGTCTGGTGCACATGCAAATATAAATCCCTCTTTCGCCATGTTTTCCCCCAACAAATGCAGAGAAGATTTCGTCCATCTTTTATCAAAAGTTAATAATCTTAATCTTTCATGCAACATTATGTGATCTTGAGATATCATTTTCACACAGCCTTCTTCTACCAATGCCAATTCACAACTGATTTAAAAACATGCAGTTGTACTCTATCACTCTAATTCTATATCATGCTGATCATTATTCTTTCATTTTTCAGAATCTAACATCACCATCTACATCATGCTGATTTCTTCTTCAACGAAGACTACATGGCGTGAATTCCAGCGCAGTCCGTCATCGTATAACCTTCGAGGATCCCGAAGAAATTAGCATCAAGAACGTGCTTGAGAGATCAAAACGGCGCATTTTCGACATAATTAGGGAGCACGCAGCACAGCATGATGCCAATGTAAAATGGTTCATCGTCTTGAATGTTTTGTTGTATAAATTAGTGGTGATGGATGATGAGGTTAGCGAGACTGTCTCATCTCTCATAAATCTTCATAGTCACTCCAACATAGTGCTAAACATGCTTGAGAATTATGAAGATTTTAACAATCATTTCATGTTGGCCATAAGAAAAATCCTGTCATCTTTTGACAACTTTGTTCGACATGGCAGCGGTTGGGTTTTGAAGAAAATTGAGTCACTGGATGTGAACATGATTAAATTTAATCCAATATTCACATCCAGTTTCATTCAAACACCGCAGTTTCTTAAAAACAAAAATTGTATTATAAATGTCAAAAATTTGTCTGACGAAAAATGCTTTTTATGGTCAGTCCTCACGTATTTCGATCAGAAACCAAGGAACTCAGACTTGACTGTAAAATATTTGAGCAAGTTTGCTCACACACTTAATATGTGAGGTGTAAATTTTCCGGTGACGACACGCGATATTAAGAAATTTGAAATACTGAATCCGGATATTGCAATTCATGTCATCGCGTATGACAACAAAAAGTTTTTCTCCTACCACACAAGCATTTTTCGCACTCGTAAGCACCAAATTAATCTTTTAATGCTGAAAGCCGATGCAGGAAAAACGCATTTCTGTTTAATTAATACCGCGAACGGGAAAAACGGATTATCGCATCTTCTCTCTCACCTTTCAAAACACCACAGTCAAGTACACATTTGTAATTTCTGTTTTCATAGATTTACATTGAAAAAATCTAAAAATTGTGATGGCAAAGCAAATTTGATGAAACATGAACAGCTTTGTTCCAAGTTTGAATCACAGCGTGTTTCATATCCTAAACACAGAGACACAATTAAATTTAAGAAACTAGGTGCCACATTGAAGAAAAAGTACACCATTTATGCGGATTTAGAAACTTACGTTGTTAATATCGATAATAATGATGATGATGAATCCGATTCGGATGAAATCACTCATAGCTATACAAAGAAAACAGCAGGACATATTCCCTGTGGGTATTGTTTTGTTGTTATTGATGTGAATGGGGAAATTGCTTACAGACCTGTACTCCATAGATCGAGTAGTTTAGATGAAAAAATCATGGAGAAATTTCTTCAGGAAATTACAGATCTCGGTGACATTTTGTATGAGGATATGAAACGTGAAATTCCGATGCAACATTTATCCGAAAGTCAAGAGCGCAAATTTCAAAATTCGGTAAACAGCGGGCTTTGCGCCGAACTGTTCTTAGACACCGATATTAAATGTCGTCACCACACGCATGAAACCGGAAATTACCTATATGTGGCGCACGTTTCTTGTAATTTATCGGCTCGTACTCCGTATCCCGATAGTGAATTTTGACAATATTATAAGACAGAAAGAAATCCCAACATGGTGTAGAAATGGTAAGTTGTTACCTCATAATGCAAGGATCCTTATAATAGGCTCTTCAGGCTGTGGTAAGACCAATTTGCTATTTAATTTAATTTTTTCAAAGAATGGGTTGAGATTTAAAACTATATACTTGCATACGAAGAGCAAGTATCAAGATAAGTACTTGTTTTTGAGAAAAGTCTTTTCAAAAATGAAGGATATTTAATTTCATATAAACAACAATTCTGAATCTATACCACATCCAAACAAAATATCAGAGTATTCTTTAGTTATATTTGACGATTTACAACTTAATCATGTACCTCAAATAAGAGAATATTTTACTATGGGCTGACATCGTAATATTAACACGGCATATTTAAATCAGAGTTATGGAGCTACACAGAAACATTTCACTAGGGACAATGCAAATATGATTATAATCTTCAAGATAGATTTATTGAGTCTCAAATTAATTCACATGATAGAATTAATCAATACTTTGATAATTTTGACAAATTAGTGGAAAGATTAAATTTACTCTATTCCTCAAAAGCTTCTGGCAACACTGGACATGATGTTGAGATTGCGTCTATAATTGAAGAGCTAAAAGAAGCAAAACTAATTGTTTAGTGTTACGATGACTTTGCATCGATTCGGTCGGATTGATACACCTAGTAGTGCTAATCTTATGTGTGATATTGACTCGATAACACAGAAAATAATTGAATTGATAAATCAACAAGGAATCAGCGAAGCTGTGAAATTTTATTTAGATTCACAAATAACCAAACTCGTTTCGGAAAATACTAAGAATATCGGTGTGAGCATAATTGAAAGAGAACATATTCTAAGTTCATTACAAAATTTTAGTGCCAATATTGATAAAGCTATTGCAGAGAGAACTCTAACTTTAGAATCTGCTCTAGGAGAAGAGAAAACTTCAACAGACAGCTTTTCATCCCAGTTAGACAGTATTAACAACGATAAAGTTGATGAGAAATTTAGATGAGAAATTAAAAGCCATATTAGATAAAATTAAGAATTTGGAGGTGTTGGACAGAAACTACCTCAATACTAAATTAAAACAGCTTAGTACAGAAATTTTTACTAAAGTAAATGAAACACACCCATCACCAATTGATAAGCAATATTTAGAATCTACTTTGTAGAAATTGACTAGTTCTTCATTAACAAAGGAAGAGTTTGAAAAACGATTATCTGAAATGGCGAGTGCAATAAAAGCTAATATTATGGATGGTATTGAACAATTCATTACAAAAGATGCTATTGCTATTCTGATTAATCAAATTACAGAAAAGTATGCAACTAAAAATGATATAGGAGATTTTATTAAGAAAAACGAGATGGAAGTCGCTGTGAAAAGCATTTGTGATGAAATAGCTGAGGCAATTAAAAATTTGGAAGAGGGCTCTGTTATGAGACTGCAATGTTTTGCTGCATTCATAGATTATCTTAATTTATTCATCCATAAGATAGCTTACGATATCGTGAGCGGATACGCACGTGTGAGCTTTAATATGAATTGAATAGAAGCTAAGCAACATAACCTTTCAGAAAATCAGGTTGCCAAAATTATAACTACCAAAATGGGTTTAGCCCAGTATAAAGGGTTTGTATTGTCTCCGAAAACATAAAATCTTGTGAAAGGATAACACTTGGCATATGAGAGAGAGAGAAATTTGAAGCACAGTGAACTTTAACGGTTTTCTTGCTAACACATGGCGCTTCAAGATGATAAATCAGACTATACATTTTTTCATGTGTCTATGATTGAATGTAACAGTTTTTTCGATGTAGGAGTTATATGAACTCACTCTTATCTATAGAATTTGGGAAGGGGAAACATTCACCTCACAGAGAGCAGCGTAGCACACGTGTCATTTCTCTGGAGAAACATTCAACAAGGGGGAGTGTAGCACACGCGCGCACGCGCACGCGTCACTTCAATCTAAACAGCCGAGCCGACAAGTTCACATGATGTATAAATATTTTGATTGGAGAAGTTTCAATGAGTTCTCTGTAGAAGCAAATCCACTAGCCGATTGGGGTTTTGAATTTTATCCTTATGATTGGTTCGTAGTAACGAAGGTAACATTTGCCGATAATGGCGAAATTCACCTTAAAATTATCGATATTGATAGTGAAGGTGACTTTAAACACACTATTAAGTTGCCAAAAGAATATTCAGTGGTTTTGAATGAGGATAACATCAGAAGTTTTAATTCTCGTTCATGGGAATTTAACGCAAGCGGGAATCGTATATTCTTAAGAGAGTTACATGGTAACTATAGGCGTTGAGTATTAAGATAGCCCCCATAAATCTATTTTGAGAGAGAGTGAGAGAGAGAGGTATCTCTTTCTCCTTCTTCATCCCATCATCTCCACTGGAGCAGGGGAAGGGTAAATCTATTTTGAGAGAGAGTGAGAGAGAGATATCTCTTTCTCTCTCTTCATTCCCCTCATCACCACTGGAGCAGGGGAAGGGTAAATCTATTTTTAGAGAGAGTGAGAGAGATATCTCTTTCTCCTTCTTCATCCCCCTCATCGCCACTGGAGCAGGGGAAGGGTAAATCTATTTTTAGAACAGAGAACCCCCCTCGTCTTCACTGGGCAAGGAGAAGGGGAAATCTATTTTTAGAACAGGGGATTGGAGAGGGGGGAGGGTGGGAGGTGGATTTCGAGCAAAAAAACCAATCGTAAGTCCCAAATCATACCTACTATTTACTTTTTGAGAAAAATACTTACAAAGTTGCTCAATTTAACATTAAAAAGATAGGAAGAATAGATATTTAGAGCACCAATGACGTCACACCGATCATCTGACTCTGATCATTAAAATATTGAGATCCGCGTGGCCAGTACCTTCTATTCTAGGTACCCTTGGTTTTCACCATTTTTTTTTCTCTTGGAATTCTTTATCAAAACCATGTGTGCCGAGCACTAAGTTTAATTCAGGCCTTTTCCCAAGTTATAATAGTAAATTTAATACGCAATAGACTAGAGCCATTATTGTAAGTGAGTTAGCGAAATAAATTATTTTCTCTCTCTATTATGAACGGCCATGACTTCGAGTTTCCCATGATAGATATTTAAAAATTGTGGCTCCGAATCGTTGAGGAATGTAGATTATGGAATTATCTCTAAAACTTAGCCTTCCTGTCGCGACATAAAGTGCGATAAGTTGGAAAACAGCAAGCATTGAAATTATAACAAACTACCGATTTTGCAGTTACTATTTGGTCCAAAGGCTCTAGAAGCCACGCGACGATTGGTCAAATTGATTCCCTTTGCCCAATAGGAGACCTGTTTCTAAATACAGTAGTGGGGGGATTCCCCAGTCGAGAGACCAGATTACGTTTCGGAGGACACTTTGCTAGGAGCACTACGAGAGTAAAGATGTAGTCATTATGTTTCGCCCTTTTTGGGCAGGTTCACAAGTTTATTCCATTAGTTAATGTAGGAGCTAGTTTTATTCTTATTAATGTTTAAATTTTCTAGTAGTGCCATGTCCTGAAAGGTTTAATTGTGTTTCTTCATCATGTACAAATAATTGTTTCTTCAAATAACCGCTAAGGTACGTAAAATAAGGTTAAAATATAATTTAGGGAATTTAATTGATTGAAACTTCCATAAGAGTATTGAATTAATTAAGCCTGTTATTTTTCAAGTTAATGATATTGATTGAGAATAATCCTTTTGATTTTATTAGTGATGGAAGATAATTATAAATTTTTTTTCTAAAGAAGTATAGAAAGTTTTCAGTTATGTTACATTTGAGTTATTGTTTCTGGAAATATATTATTGTAGAGTATTGCTGAAAGTCAGGAAGATAGCCTTTAAATTGGAATGAAAATTTTTAAGATTATGTTCATATTGAGTTTATGACATTTTATAATTTTATATTTTTCAGACTCTGTTTTCTTATGTCATTAAGGCTTTCGAATAATTTAGTAAATTTTTATGATAGAAATCTTAATAGACAAAGAAGAAAGTTTTTCTTTTCCATGAAATTAATATTAATAAATGTTGGCTGGCGCACAAGTTTCCAACAATACTAGCCGAGCTACTATATGAAAAATTATATTTGATTTCGCAAACCAAATGAAAAATATCATATAAGTTAGCATCATTTCAATCTGAATTATTTCTTTTCTAAGAGTATTATATCAATTTATATAAAAGTTAACATCATAATTAATGAAGTATTCATTTTCTAAAAGCATTATATTAATTTTATTACAGGTGTTTTCATAAATGTTGAATTGTATATTAATGACACTCTAACAAGTAAATTTGTTTTAAATCTGTTAAATTTTGAGAATGAAATCAGAACGTCAAGATAAAATCTAAATTAAATAACAGAATAAACTCCTGTTTTAGCTTTTGATGAATTGTAGGAAGAGTTAGAAATTAATGCTGTAATACATTTATTTACAGCGGTTCATGTGTGTCCCCAAACCAACTTCTTGTACTACCACCCCTTTGGTTCCGCAACTTTATGTAACACCGCTTCAAGACACCCGTTCAGACGACAGGTCTAGGGACGTAAGAGGACGTCGCCGTCAAGCCAAATTCAACCGATAAAAGCTCACCGCCAAAAACAAGGTACTGTAACCCCGACGATAAAGCAACATACAGACCAACGAAAGTGCAGTGTAGTGAAACAAAGGTTCATTCGAGGATGTCAATCAAAAGTGGGGATTCAAAATTATTATGAAATGGGTTATATGGGTTACTATCGACGAAACTTGGGTTCAACGGGCTGTTCTTTCTTGAGTAATTTTATGTTGAAATTAACTTGTTATTTGATGACTGATATTGTTTGGTTTTGTGACGTATTGCTATCTAAACGGGGATAGTAATGCGCCCCCGAATCAGATGAAGAATGTCAACAAAGTAACATGAAATTGTTGTTTCTGTTGTTCGATTTTAGTTGCCAATGTTTATTGAAGCTGTTTGTATTTTTCAATTATTTCAAATTGTAGTGTTATTCTATAGTATAAACCTATTAAATCAGGCATGGCAAGATTAATTGAAGTTTTCTTGACTCTAGCCCATTCACCTGCATGAATTAGGTATAGACTCAGGTATTTTCTAGATGTGTCGGCCTATTTCTAAATTCTATTCAAAATTATCTTTTTTATCATCTTTTAAAAAAAGTGCAGGCACACAACTGCGCCACTGCTGCTGAATTTTAGCGAAAGGCACACATGCATCACATGACCATCTTTTCATTTAAAAAAATCAATTTAGATCATAATTAGATCTTCTTCTTCTTCTTCTTTTTCTTCTTTTTCTTCCTCTTCTTCTCCTTCCTCTTCTTCTTCTTTTTCTCCTACTACTACTTCTTCTCCTTCTCCTCCTCTTCCTTCAGCTCCTCCTCCATTTTTATCTTCATTTTATTCATCTCCATCTTATTCTTCTTCTGCTATTTCTTCATGTCTTCTTATTCTTTCTAGGAGGAGGAAGAAGAGGAGGAGAAAAAGAAGAAACAAAGAAATAGCAGGAGAAGAATAAGGAGAAGAAGAAGAAAATGAAGATGAGAATGGAGGAGGAAGAGGAAGAGAACGAGAAGAAGATGAAGAGCTGAGAATAATGGTGGAAGAAGAAGTGAGAAGAAGGATAATAATTATGAGAGGGAATGAGAATGATCAGAAGTTCTTCTCTTTCTTCTCCTTATCTCTCATATCCCATCATCACTCCTTGTTCTCTTATTATTATCATCATTATCATCATCTCATCCTACTCTTTTCTACTCATGAACATCAAATACTATTTTCTTCTTATTTTTCTCATTATTCTTATCATCCTCCTTTTCTTCTCCTTATCATATTAAAGAACTTATCATATCAACAGATTATAGAAAAATAGAAATTATGTGTATACATAATTCATCTCTAGAGTTGTCAGAGCAGAAAGCTACATGTCACAAAGGAATGAAATTGTTTGTCTTTTATAATAGGCCAATAATTGGCCTTTGGTTGTGCTTGCAATATTATTGTTGAGGCTTCCTCAGAAATGAGTTGAGAGCCTGGAAGGCTGCCAGTTGCAACTATAAAAAACCGGATCTGAAGACTGACACTCTCCTTCCATACTCCCATGCCAGGCTCCATGAACTTGTAGTGCACAAGCCCGAAAAAATTTGAAAAAAATTTACAATAAACTACAAATTTTGTGTCAGCAGAATATCCAAAAATTAAATTTTGTACAAGCACCGTTTTTTTTTTACAAGCATTTGAAGTCGCGGTCAAGGTCATTTTTCAATGCTAATTTCCCTATGCTGAAAGTGTGAACTTGTAGTGCACATGTCAGATAAATCCGAAAAAAATTGACAATAAACTAGGAATTTTGTGTCGTCTGAATATGCAAAAATCGAATTTTGTACAAGCACCGTTTTTTTTTTTTTAGATCCTTTTGAAGATGGAGTCAAGGTCATACATATCATTGATTATTTACCTATGCTGGCTATCTGCCAGCTACTCTACCGCTCATGCAGGCAGCATGCAGGCGTGATAATACAGTTTGTATTACTTTGAATGAATAAAATACTGTATCCAAGTCAAAAACATGATATATTGAATCATCTACGACTACACATGAATTATGTACAAGCACAGTTTCTTCACGAAAAAAAAAATCAAAGTTCAATATTTGTAATAGTATTACAATGGGAATTCTTGAATAATCAACAACAAAAGTCAAGGGCATGGCATTTATTCTTTTATTCTGGACTTAATGAAATGATGAACATATATAGAATCATTTCTTTTCATGAATGAATTTTGTACAAGCACAGTTTTCACGAAAAAAGATTCCAAAGTTTAATACCATTTATAGGTATCCTCTTGGGAATTCTTGAATAATCAACCACAAAAGTCAAGTGCATGTTATTTCTTCTGTTATTTTGGACTGAATGCAATGTTCATCATATATAAAATCATACTTGATCACGAATGAATTTTGTACAAGCACAGTTTTCACAAAAGAAAATATCCATGTTCAATATTTGTAAGAGTGATACTATGGGGAATTCTTGAAAAATCAACCATTGAAGTCAAGTGCATGGCATTTCTTCTGTTATTCTGGGCTAAATGCGATGGTAAACAAATACAGAATCATTCTGATCACGAATGAGTTTTGTACAAGCACAGTTTTCACGAAAAAAAATTCCAAAGTTTTATTCCAGTTATAGTGATACTATGGGGAATTCTTGGAAAATCTACCACAAATGTCAAGTGCATGGCATTTCTTCTGTTATTCTGAACTGAATGCAACGTTGAACATATATTGAATCATTCTTGAACATAGATGAATTTTGTACAAGCACAGTTTTAACAAAAAAAATTCCAAAGTTTTATTCCAGTTATAGTGATACTATGGGGAATTCTTGGAAAATTTACCAGAAAAGTCAAGTGCATGGCATTTCTTCTGTTATTCTGAACTGAATGCAATGTTGAACATATATTGAATCATTCCTGTTCTCGAATGAATTTTGTACAAGCACAGTTTTCAAGAAAAAAAAATTCCAAACTTTTATTCCAGTTTTAGTGATACTATGGGGAATTCTTGGAAAATCTACCACAAAAGTCAAGTGCATGGCATTTTTGTTTTGTTATTCTGAACTGAATGCAATGTTGATCATATATTGAATCATTCTTGAACATAAATGAATTTTGTACAAGCACAGTTTTAAGATTCTACTTCACATGCGGCGGAATTCGTATTTCAGTTCCCATATAGCTGAACGAAGAGGGGAACAAGTTCAGCAACGGCTCTCTTCGTTCAGCAACGGTCCTCCCACCACCGTTCTCCCAACTCGCTTGCTCACGCCCTCAGGGAGTAAACACGCGCACACACACTCTGTAGAAACTCACACACACACGCTCACGCCCGCGTGCTCGCTGCATGCGTGCCAATTCAGGCATAGAGACAGTAGCGGCTCGTGATCTTTTAACTTGGGGGTTCAACCTCATGATCTATTGGGGAGAAAGGTCAAGAGGATAATTATAGAGTATTGAGCATAATCAAGTTTAAGGTAATCAATAATAATTTCAAGGAATTACCCCCCAAAGATTAAGCATATTTTCTACAAATATAGATTTTTTGTCCTGTTCATATTTTTCTTGTTTAATTTTTACTTTGGGAGTTAATCTAGCAATCCTATCCTCAATATAAATTATGTTTGTCTTTAACAAATACTGAACCTTATTCATATTTCTTCATCAAAATGCTGTTACGGTACCTAACACAATAAATTATATTCACACTCTCACTAAAACAAAATGGACATACTAGAAATACTACAGTAACGAATACACGTAACACACTAGAAATTACCAGTCCATATTCTTCAACACTCAAAACAAATTTATAAAACAAAAAATGCAGTGAAATCTATCACAACTTTAAACAGTATATACCCGAAATCCTACCGTATAACCTCAAAACTGTCATGCTAAACGCTTTCTACTTCTTGTTTACCGCTTTTTTACTGTTTACTGCCTCCAAATTTGAATTTATTGGTTATAATCGAGATTGCACTGCTACTGAATACGTATCACGAATACTCACGATTCCTTCCGTGGTTTACCGAATGCTTCACTTGCCTCGGCTAGGTTCGGCTACTCTCGGATGAACTCGTGGAAACGTGGTTCAAACAGGATTGTGAACCAAATCCGTGCTAGCAAACCGATTCCCCTCCTCTGTTCCACTACCTCACCCAGCCATGTTTTTGGGTTCACATCGGGGAATGAACACTGCTTTTAACCACCACCCGTTCCGTCATGCCATTCGGTGCTGTTTCAAGCAAGCCACTCTGGCACTGGCCGCAAAAAATCGACGTTAAGTTTACGTAGATAAACATTTTGTGATCTAATTTCATGAGTATAGAATAAAAATATAATTATATGAGTAGAATTCATCATCTATAGGAGTTGTTCAATTCTGGGTGTTCAATGAACCATTGAACACATAGGACGAGCCGCCACTGCATAGA